>NC_067481.1:104522445-104767445 GCF_947179515.1 Apodemus sylvaticus | reverse complement strand
GACATACACACATACCATACACATATACACATAGACACACACACATACACATATACACACATACACATATACACACAGACACATACAGACATACACACATACACATATACACACAGACACACACAGACATACACACATACACATATACACATAGACACACACACATACATACACATATACATACATACACATATGCACACAGACACACACAGACATACACACATATACATATACACATACATACACATATACACACATACACATATACACATAGACACACAGACATACACACATACACATATATACACATATATACACAGACACATATAGACATACACACATACACATATACACACAGACATACACACATACATATACATATACATACATACACATATACACACAGACACACAGACATACACACATACCATACACATATACACGCAGACACACACACATACACATATACACACATACACATATACACACAGACACACACAGACATACACACATACACATATACACACAGACACACACACATACATACACATATACACACATACACATATACACACAGACACACACAGACACATACACACATACACATATGCACACAGACACACAGACATACGGACAGACACACACACACACACACACACAGACATACGCACACACACCTCCTCTTCAGCTGCATCACCTGGCACAGTGAGGGTAAGCATAGCTCTTTGCTCGTGTTATCATGAGGATTAAATCAAAGTTAAAACTCCCTGCCTTGGGACAACTTCTCATTCTGTGTTACTAGTATTCCAGATAAGATGCTCGCCTGTCAGTGTATGTGTCTACACATATCCCTGTGCACATGTGTGGAAGCCAGAGAACAACTTTTGGGAACAGGTTCTCTGCTTTTACCATGTGGGGTTCAGAGACAGAAGCCAAGTTGTCAGTGCCTGTACCCGCTGAGCCGTCTTGCTGGGTAATTATTTACTGCACGGGGCCGCTCACACTGTAGCACCCGAGGTGTGGATGAACAAAATGAACAGGTTCACGTGGGGGAACACTTGGCTCCTAGATGGCGGTACTGCTTTGGGAGATTATGGAACATTTTACTTTAAACATTTAATCTAATTGAGTGTGTGTAGTATACTGTATTTGTGTGGGTGTGGTTGCCTGCGACTGTGTATCAGAGGCCAGAACTCAATGTTGGTGTCTCCCCCTATTGCCCTCCACCTTATTATGTTACCATTTGCAGGACAAGTAGGCAGACAAGTATCCTTCAGAGGCAGGATAACCACTCCACAAGTTAGGGAGGGTCTTGAAAATCAGCTGCCTTCAGAGAACCTGGCCATTGCTGTTCTGGCTAAGCTGGCAGGCCAGGGAGCCCCCTGGATCTCACATCTATAAAATGAAGTCAAGAATGTGTCTAGCCCGTAGGATGTGCACAGGCTGGGAAGGCAGCTGGACACAGAAGCAGAGGATGAGGATGAAGATGGCCCCAGAGCAGTGCGGGTGGGAGGCTGGGAGCACCTGAGTAAGGACGCGTGAGCATCTTCCAAAGGGAGGCTGGAGCAGCCTCACTGGCCAGAGACAGAAGTGATGATGGTGGATTTGCTCTGTGGATTGAAGTTTACAATTCTAATGTCCAGAGACACAGAAAAACGCAGCATGCATGGGCAAACTCAGACACATCCAGGACAAGGGTGTGTGGTGAGGATCATTGGGGTCCAGTGCTGGTCTAGACTCCAAAGACACCAAGAGGAAGAGCTAACCTGAGACTCAAAGGCACCACAGGAGGAGCTGGGCAGTCAGCCAGCCATTAGTTCTTGTGAAGATCTCCCGGAGAGTGGACGGCAGAAACAAATGAAAGTTACATAGGTTAGGTTGAAGAATGGAAAACTGTCACTGTCCTTGGAAAGTTGACTGAAACACTAAAGAAGGATGTCAGGCCCTGGTAAGGCCTGGGTTCACTGGCTTGCTCTGTCAGGTTTGCTGACTGTAAAGTTCCAGGACGCACCTTCCCCTTGGGTTCTAGTGCTCTAATGCCTCAATGGCACCCTTATAATGCTTTCTGCAGTGGTGGGACTATGCTATGTCTGTGTGGCTCAAACTCAGAACACTGTGTGTGTGTGTGTGTGTGCGCGCGCGTGTGTATGTGTGTGTGTGTGCACTGTATTCACATACAGAAGCTAGAGGACAACCTTTGGTGTCATCTTCAGAGATGCTATCTACCTCCTTTGTGACAGGGTCTCTGGTTGGCTTGAAGCTCACTAGATTAGCTAGTCAGTGAGACCCATGGATCTTCCTGCTTCCTCCTAGTGCTGAGTTTGCAGGCCTGTGGTACCATGATTGGCAGTTTTTGGAGGTGCTGGGGTTGAAACTCAGACCATCACACTTGCTTGGCTAAGTCACATCCTCAGCCCTGTGTTGTCACTTCTGATAGCTTGGAGTGCTTGGAGTGTCGATAATATATCCAAGGAACTGTATTTTAGATTTTACTTAATTAAAAATAAAAGCATATTGGGCCGAGGCTGTATCTTAGTTGGTAGATGTCTTGTCAAGTGTGCATGAAGCCCTGGATCTGGTATAAACTGGACATTGAGGGGCACACATCTTTAATCACTTGGATGTGAAAGCAGGAGGATCAGGAATTCAAGGTCAGTTACATAAATTTGAATTTCAACTTCAATTGCTGCCTGTGTTTTGTGGCTTCCACTTGGACAGTGTATCCCTGGGGTATCTCAGTGCCCAGTCTGTGCACAGCATGCTTCAGAACATGGTTATTTTTCTTTGTGTCATTGGAACAAATTAACAGGCAGCTCAAAGATAATTAAGGGTTTGACTGATGCAGAAAAGCCAGAAGCAACCAACTAACAAGTCAAACAACAAACAAACTCAAATGATCCATCATCAACAAACATGTCATTCCTGAAAGCGGTGGAGGTAGAGAGGGGAGACTCTGTGGCTAACCATACAGGAACATCTGCTAAGTCCTGTATCTTGTATCAAGTCCTGTATCCCAGCCCATGCCTTTCAACTAAGGTGAAGACAGTTTGCAAGTCATGTGAATGTCTTCAATTCTTCATCTCGCTCTGATTCTCTATATTCTCTTGCAGCTTCTCCTACCTTCCTTTTTTCTGTTGCTGTGATAAAATATCCTGAGGGAAGTGTTTAAAAAGCTCACAGTTCAAGGCATACAGTCCCCCATGGCAAGGAAACTGAAGGCTGTAGGAGCTGAAGCAGCTCTTCACATGCTAGGTCAGAACAGAGCAATGAATGCTGGTGCTTCACTCACCCTTCAGCCCAGGGAATGGTGTCACCCACAGGGGACAGCAGACCTTCTCATTTCAGTGAACTGAAGTCAGGGTAATTCCCCACAGGGTCCCCTCCAGTGATCCCCTACATGATTCTCAATCCTGCCAAGTTGACAACTGATAGTAACCATCACATAACTCCTTCCATAAAGAGGCAGATATAGCCTTTGATTTGGATTTCTTTGTCTTATTCACTTTAGCTACTAGAAGATTAGTAGGTATATCTGACCAAGGACATTGTTATGGTATGAATGCAGAATGTCCCCTACAGGTTCCTGTGTTTAAACACTTGGTCCTTTGCTAGGTGGTCCTGTCTTGAGAGCTTGTAGAAATGTTTGGTTGTGAGACCTAGCTCACTGACATAGCCATCAGGCCCTGGGCCTTTGAAACTCCCACCAAACTCTCTGATTGAGTCCAGAGCTTTCTGTTTCCATATCCACAAAGATGTGAATGTGTGTCAAACTGGTTTTCTCTGTTTGTTTTAGCTCTGACTAGCCAGGAACTGACAATATACAGATCCCCTCTGCCTTCCAAGTGGTGGGGTTAAACACACGTTTCACCATGTCCACTTCAACACCATGAGGCTACTTGTTCACTTCTCACAGGGCAAGGCGCTGAAGCAAGGGGAACAGAATTGAACACCCCAGCTCTGCCTCCGCCACCCTGCCCTGCCCATCCCAGAGAAAGGCATAAACTCAGCCCCGACACACCTGCCTCAGCCAGTTCCCAGGCACGCAGGCCGGTTTGCACTCTTTGTTAGAAACTGCTGAGGTGTGGTGACTGCCATGGAGCAGAGGCTGAGACATGGCTGCTAAGTACTGGACTTGAGGTGCCAATCTGTGAATAAAACTCCAACTTTTAGCCGGCTGTGTTACCATCATCTTTGCGCAATGGCATTCAGATTTCTCTGGATGGCATTTGTGAGTTCAATATTAATTTCTGGACTTTCAAGAGCAAAACATTAGTTTTAGAACGTAGGATGAGAAAAGAGATGTAAAAGCTGTGTATTATCATCCTTAGACATAACCAATTTTGACTATCTCATCCATTGGGGACCCTGTGCTCAGTTCAATGGCTGGCTGAGAGCGTCCATGTCTGTATTTGTCATGCACTAGCAGAGCCTCCCAGGTGACAACTATATCCGACTCCTGTCAGCAAGCACTTGTGGGCATCCACAATAGTGTCTGGGTTTTGTAATTGTATATGGGATGGATTCCTAGGTGGGGTAGTATCTGGATAGTCTTTCCTTCAGACTCTGATCCACACTTTGACTCTGTATCTCCTTCTGATTGGGGAAGGGGGAGGGGAGAACCAGGAAAGGGGACAACATTTGAAGTGTAAATAAAGAATATACCAAATTAAAAAAAAAAGACATAACCAATTTTGAATAAAAGGATATTCTGTTGCATAGTCTTTTAAAGATTTTATTTTTTTATTCTTAAATTATGTGTATGGGTGTATGTCTGTATGTCTGTGTGCAGGTCTGCTTATGCATGAGTCTAGATTCCCAAGGAAGCCAGAAGAGGGCACTGGCTCCCTTTGCGCTGAACATAACAATGATTGTGAGGTACCTGACATGGGTGCTGGAAACCAAACGTGGGCCTTTTGCAAGAGCAGCAAGTACTCTTAACCATTGTGCTATTTCTCTATATTTTTATGTTCTTTTAGATACACACAGGGAGAGCTGCATAGATGTACACATAAACGCCTGTACGGGCAATCTTATTATACAAGCCCTGACTTCTACATGATTTAGTTCAGCATCGTATGTGACAGTATTTCATTACATCCTTAAATGTTCCCTCAGAATATGAATTTTAGCAGCTGCATACTAATATTCTATAGTAGAACTGTATTGTGTTATATTTAATGGTTCCTTTCTTCTGTATATTTTAGTTCTCTGCAATTTGTCATTGTTACAAATGGTCTGCAGTATTCTTCTCTGCCCATAACTCTAACTGTGGCTTTGTGATCGTTCTCCCAGGCTGTGTTCCTAGTAGTAAAATTCCTGGGTAAGAGGGTCTGAGCGATTTAAATAAGGTGTTTCCAAGTTGTCCCCAGGAAGGGTAATTTAGAGTCCCCCCACAGGAGTAGGAAAGAGGCAGATATTGCCATTCACCCAGAGGCACTCTGGGGAGATATCAAGCCAGCCAGGCCGGGTTGCAGTCTCCTTAACTGTGGTTAACACAAGCTCAACAACTCACAATGGTATAATCCCATTAAACATGATGGTAAGGCCTTAAGAGGTAGCTAGCTATAGCGCTTGCTGTGCAAGAGTAAGGACCTGAATTTTATCCACAGAACCCACAATAATAATAATAATAATAATAATAATAATAATAATAATAATAATAAACAATAATAAGTAGTAGCAGCTAACATAGTAATTGTGTAATAATAGCTGAGTGTGGTGTTGTATTTATATAATCTCAGTGTTAGAGAGGTGTCAACAAGTAGCCTACTACTTGATGAGTTCCCGGCCAGTGAGATAAATGACTCCTAAGGAATGACACAGTTGTCCTTTGATCTGCACACGTGTGTGAAACACACACACACACACACACACACACACACACACACACACACACACACAGAGCTAATGTTGGGAGGTGACCCAGCAAAGAACTGGGGGATGTCTGCGATCTTTGTTTTCCCTGACAGACCCCATTTCGTCTAGCTGTGCAGTTTCTGGCTAAGTCTTAGTATGGCCATTACTTTTCAACGGGTAATTAAACTGAGGGCGGCAAACATTTGAGACACACATTCTGCCACTGAACACAGCCTCAGGCCCTTGTTCTGCCTTTGGTAGCACTGTGTAAAGAGAAGAGAGAATATGATCTTATTGCTTGAGGGCATGGCACAGAAGTCTTGTTTGACAGTGCTGGCCTCTGTGGAGCATCCAAGCCACTGAAGGGCAAACTCTAGGCCAATTGCTTTGTGGGTTATAAGATTTTGCCAACGAGGTTAAAAGTGTGATTTTTTTTCCTGTCTACATAGTGAGTTCCAGGCCAGCCATGGTTATATAGTGAGACCTGTCTCAAAACAAAAACTAACAAAATGCTGTAGCTTTTATCTGGGGAATCACATAGTAAAGATGAGCTCAAGGCTAGAAGGTTCTCTTGGAAGACTGATTTTGTTCTAATAAAGGGAAAATTTAAGAGCCATATCTGCAGGTGGGGTGGGGTCTTTGACTCCTTTATATCCAGGTGAGGTTGCCACAGGTTTCTGACGCAAGGAGAAAAGTGAGAGCATGGGCTCTATTAGTAGAGCTGTACTGTCTCCACAGGGCCACGGGCTGGCCCTCTGGCATGGATGGATTAGCAAATCAGGATTTTCTCGAGACAGGCTCTTTTTAAGAGACACTAATTTTTCTTTGTGTGTGAGTATTTTGCCAGTGTATGTCTGCAAGGGTACCACACACATCCAGACCTGGTGCTCACAGAGGCCAGAAGAGGGTTCTGTGTCTCCTGGGACTGGAAATGCAGGTATTGAGAGTCACTGTGTGTGCTAAGAATTAAACTCAAGCCCTGTGCAAGAGCAGGCAGTGCGCTCAACCACCAAGGCACTGCTCCAGCTCTGCGCTTCATGGATTGACTCTGCCCTTGAATTTGCTGTGGAGCTAAAAATGTCATTGAACTCCTGATCCTTTTGCCTCTGCCTTTCAAGTGACAGGATCACTGGTGACACCACATCCACTTCGCCCGGTGATGGGCATTGCACCGGCACTTCATGCCTGCTGCGCTAGCATCTGCTAGTTCATCTACAACCATGGCCCACTTTTTAAATTTGTTTATTTTACTTTATTTGTTTTTATTTTTTCAAAAGCTAAAAACCTTTTCCATAGTATAAATAAAGACTTTTCCTTTTGGTAGAAAAACAATATCAAAAACTAAATTACCTAAGAGATGGGTGGTGGGCCGGGCTGGAGAGATAACTTAGGAAGCTGAAGAAGCTTCCTGCTCTTGCACCCACATCCAGTTGTTCAGTTCCCAGCACCCATCTTGGGTGACTCGCATCTACAGCTTCAGGCCAGCACACAGTCTTCTGGCCTCCACACCTAGGCACGTACACTTCTCCCTGTGGACACAGAGTCAAAAGTAAATCTAATCTTTAAAAAACAAAACAAACAAAAAACAAAACAAAAAGCCCATAGCAAAAACCTATGCTATAGCACTCTCAACAGCTGGAATATAACCCATCATCCCTCAAACTGTGACCTGTTCCCGTGGAAACCCACACACGCAGCTTCTCAGGATTGTGCTGGGAGCAAGCACTCTGCCTGCTGAACTGTCTCGCTGGCACGAGCAGTGTTTTTTTTTTTTTTTTTTTTTTTTTTTTTTTTTTTTTTAGCAGTTAATTTTAATGATGTGATATAAAGAAAGGCGTGCTTACCATAAATGAAAATATAACACACCTTTGCCAAAATGTCAACAGTAAGAGCAAAGCAAATAGAAATTTTGGATTAAAAGCACATAATATCTAAAAATAAAACACTCATAGGAGAGTTAACAGAACAAAGAAAAATCAAGGAATGGCTCAGTGATTGGAAGATAAGCCAATAATACTTTTTTGATATCAGCTGCTGCTCTTCCCCTACTCCTCACCTCATCCTTTCTCTATTCCGACCTAAACAGATGCCCGTGTAACTCAGGGGACAGAAGAGGCAGGGTAAAGCTCAACAGAATCCAGGTGTGGTGGCATATGAAGGTAAAGGAAGATGAATTGCAAGGTTGAGACCTCAACTTGGAACAAAATCGAGGGTTGAAAACAGTGAGGTGGCTCAGTGGATAAAGCCACTTCCTGCTAAGCCTGACAACCCAGATTTGGTCTCTGAAACATACATGGTTGAAGGAGAGAAGCAACTCCTGTCAGTTGTCTTCTGACCTACACACACACACACACACACACACACACACACAGAACCAATGTCTCTCCACTAAGTAAATGAGTGTTTAAGAAACTAGGGCCCGGGGTATGTCTCATTGGTAGCATGCTTGTGCAGCACATGTAAGACCCAGAGTCTGATCCTACACCACCTCCAATAGACAAAAGCCAAAGAACATCTCTAAGTGATTGCTTCTAGTGCCCCAGAGCCAAAGCTTTGGGGAAATTAGAGATTAAAATATTAAAGAGAGGAAATAAAATATTCTCAAATATTTGGAGTTTGAAAAGAGTGGGTTTCTCTCTACATGGAGGGCCAAGGGAGGGCCAAGGGAGGGGAATGAGGGGACATTAAGCGGAAGCAACAATGACAACAATCTGGACAAAGACAATGGTCATGAGAGTGATGTCTGGTCTTTCTCGGTTATTATATACTCCGTGTCAGCATAGCTCACTCGGCTTACACTCACTGGGCAGAACTGGTCAAATGGTCTTCAGCTCTATTACAAAACCATCAGGCACCATGGCCCCAGCACCAGTCTAGAGAAATAGAATGCAGAAAATGCTTGGTAAGGTGGGCGCCGTTCCAAGTCTTCCTTCCTTGGAATTGCTGACCGTGCCTCTTTGGTCGACTTAACCAATTCATATTTTAGAATACCAACTTGTAACTGCCCACAGTTACATTGAACAGGTTACCTGGAAGGGAAGCTGGGGATGTATGGGAAGGTGGCAAAAAGAGACAGAGACCAAGACAACACCTGCTATTCAAGGTCTCAAAGTTTAATGAAGAACTCCCAATATATCCAATATATATATATATAGGCAGGGGGAAAAGGCTGGAAGCTTCTCAGCAGAATCAGTCCAGTTGCTCCACAGGTGGCTAGTGTGTCTCAGGAAACTGCAGGTCCTTGAAGAACAATAGGCTTCACCTTTGTCTGAGCACTCCACCCTAGGTGGAGGGGATTATGGCTAACATAGGAGTTCCCGCTCAAAGGCTGGGAGAGGAACTTCACATTGGTCGATGCCAAGTTCCTGCCAGGTGGCATGGCACCTGAATAAGGCTCTCTACACCAGCTCCCACTGTGGCCAGAGATAGGGATTTGGGAGGTAATTAAAGTTAGATGGGCTCTTGGGACTGGGGTCCCCAAGATGGGATCAGTGTCTTTGTCAGTAGAGGTATTTGAGAGCTTGCTGTTTCTGCTGTGTGAAGGCAGAATGAGAGGCAGCCACATCTGAAGATGGAGAGAGGTCCTCACCACACCCCACCATGCTGGGCTTGAACTTGGACTTCCAGCCTAGAATCCCAGAACTAGGAATAGATACAAATCTAGTGCTTATTAGACCTGGTCTATGGCTCAGACTGAGAAATATACAACCTGCAGGAGGCCAGTGTCTCTGTGTCCTGACCGCTAAGTCCTTCTCTTTCAGTTTAGTTAGCTCAACAGACCAGCTAATTCTCAGTAAGCCATTAGAACCTTTAAAAAGTGTTTAAACCTCATTAGACCTTTAAAAAGTGTTTCTGAGACTAGCTCTGCCTACGTAAAGCTCAGGCCTGGAATTCATGCTCTTTCCACAACAGCTTCCCAAGTGTTGAGATTACATGTGTGCCCCCTCATGCCTGACTCTGCGATAGGTTCCCTTATTTGTCGACTTTGTGTTATCTAGCGTCACCTGGACAGGGTCTCAATGAAGGACTGTCTTCGTTGGCTAGCCTGAGGCACGTCTGTGAGGGATTATCTTAACTAGGTCAGTTAATTGGGAAGATGAAGGTGCAGCCCAGTCTGGGTGGCGCCATTGCCTAGTGAGGGGGTGGTCCTGAATTTATGCAAAGGTGGAGAAATCCAGCAGAATACCAGCAAGCAAGCATGTATGCATTCATACCTCTGGTTTTGACTCTGGATGTGATCTGTCTCAAGTTCCTGCATTTGTCACTTCCTTGAAGTAACTTCCTGGAGTTGTGAGATAATTGAACCTTTACCCCTAAGTTGTTTTTTGTCAACATATTTCATTACAGTAACAGAAATGAAACCAGAACAAGCCTGTTTGGTTGGTTTTTTTTTTTTTTTTAGATCTCTTCCTTTAGGCTGCTGGGCTGCTGGTCCCACGGATCCAGACTTAATGCTGTGTGCAACTCACTGTTACTCACAGTTATCCACTCTTCCTGTATCTCTTGCCTTTTTGACATATCTGAAGGCTTCTTCTCATTGGCAGCTACAAGGGTTATCCCAGGATACTTCCTCCCTTCCTGTCTCCTTTCTTTCCTGGCTCAGTGTTGCCTGCACCAATGAGAACTGGAGGGTCTGCCTAGTGAATAGGAGAAAGAGGGTAATGGACAGCTCCACCCAAGCTTCCAGTCTCCCCGCACCTCCCGCCTCAGCTCCTTTTTTTTCCCCCCCAGCAGGCATATTTTGTTGGCATGCACAGTCTCTTGTGACTTCCAAGTGCACCGTGTCTCCTAACTTAGCAACATCCCCTTCCCCACTGGCAGATTCTCTCTAATCGGTTCACCAAAAATATTTACTGAACACTCACCGGGTGCTTGAACCAGCCTAAGTACTGAGGAAGAGGATATAGTCTCAGTTCCCATGGATGTAGTCCAGTGGGGAAGCCAGACTTTAAATAGAGACTTCTCCAGAAGTTGGTTCTAAGAATGGCTGAAATGGAATACTTAGAGAGAGGACTGGGCTCAGGTCCCTAATCAACAGCCCAAGATGGTCTCAGATATTCCCATGGTTCCATATTCCCTCCAGGCTGGGATGGGGGCTTCTGACTCATGCCTCTATGTATCCCTCTCTGGTTTTTAACACTCTCCACCATTCCCTATTACTGCCTTACTCGATAAGGTCACACACGGCTACGGAAGCCTGGCCTGCCTGATTTAGAATAGCGCCTGAAAACTTCTAAATCCACGTGGAGCTCAGCGTGGCTTTCTCACGGAGCATACACTGCTTTCTAGTGTCCCACACCAGTTTCCTGACTTTCTGTTCTGCACTTGACTTTGTACACGTGTATGTCTATAATCCCAGCTACACGAGAAGCTGGGAGGCCTGGATTCAAGTCTTGGCTTTGACACTTCAATAACTTTTGGGGAAGTCACCACTGTTCCTGGATTTGGTGGCTTCATTTGTGCAATGAGGCTGTTGGTCTTAATTTCCAGCTTTCTGCAGTGGAAACTTCTCCTCCATCCCCCGCAGCACACCTTTGAATTAACCTTTTTTGGGGTGGGGTGTGGGGTTGCTGCTCGCTTCGATGAGATTTTTCCGGTTGGCCAGCCCTTCCCTTTGCCCCGATTTTCCCAACTCCAGCTGCTTCGACATCTTTGGGGAGCCTTGTATTCTCTGGGGCCACCCCCCTCATTCCACAGGAGGCTGCCTCCCAGATCATTCCGCTTAGCTTGTTGTTTACAAAATGCTAAGTCAATCACGCCTCTCTTCCCTATCAGGTTGGTATTTCATTTTGCCCTCACTTAAATCACACGGTTTTAGCTCACCTTCCGCAATTATTCCCACACACCCTTAGGCCCATGAATTGTTGTTCCAAGCGGTATGCACCTATTTTAAGAAGTTAATTTGTTTGCAATGCACATATCAGCTTTGCGATTTGTTTTTTGATCGTAATTAACTTTTAAGCTAATACCAGTCCCCCACAAAAGATGAAACTCGAGGCAAAGTTGGTGAGATTAATCTCCCTGCTGTATTCAGACCTCTGACATCTTCCTTGGATTCAGCAAGGGTGTGACAGGAGAGGACGCATGTATCCTTCCATGCCCACCTGTCACCTTTCTGATCTTGGAACCAATGCATCTGTTAGTGGGCTTGAGTGCCAGGGTTAGACTTGGATGCCTTTGGTTTTTGTACCAAGACAGGCAAACCTCTTCTCCAAACCCTATCACTCTTTGTAACCTAATCTGGTCTTTTCTTGGGCAAGCCCCTGGTGTGAAGGCAGCATGAATCAGGAGTCATGAACCTGTCGTGCTGTGCCTTGTGGTTTTCCTTAGCCCTGTAGTGTCAGCTGCTGATGTCCATGGTCTGCTGTAAGCTTTAGGTCTGAAGGGAGTGCATACACCCAGAAATGAGCTCCATCTGTACTATAGCATAACTTCTGGCAATTAGATAAAATCAAGCTGTGGTGGCTTGGATAGGTATGGTCCCCAAAGATTCATGTGTCTATAAGGAGCGGCACTATTGGGAAGTGTGGCCTTGTTGGAGGAAGTGTGTCACCGTGGGGCAGGCTTTGAGGGTTCCTATCCTCAAGCTACTCCTGGTGTGGCAACAGTCTCCTGCTGCCTTCAGATCAAGACGTCATCATCTGCACACTGCCGTGCTTCCTGCTATGATGGTAATGGACTAAGCTTCTGAACTGTAAGCCAGCCCCAGGTAAATGTTTTCCTTAGTAACAGTTGCCGTGGTCATGGTGTCTCTTCAGAGCGACAGAAACCCTAACTTGGAACCAGTATTCCTCAGGTACCTGTGAAACAAGAGCTGTCTTCCAAAAGGAGTCATTCCCCTGCCTCTGGCAGAAGGGACATACGGCTCTCCACTGATATGTATCAGTGGCTGCATATCAAACCCACACTGGCTCCAGGCTCCCTCAGTACCTGTACACTTGTACATTTTAAAACCCACACTAGCATCCTGGCACATCTCACCTCTTCCTCTACCCCAGCCTCCTGAGTCTGCTCCAGTTCACTGACACCCCTATGCCACGCCCTCCCAGGGACACCCCCACGCCACACTCTTCCAGGGATACCCCCATGCCACACCCTCCCAGGGACACCCCCATTCCACACCCTCCCAAAGACACCCCCTTGTCACACCCTCCCAGGGATACCCCCACACCACGCCCTCCCAGGGATAGCCCCCATGCTGCCCTCCCAGGAATACCCCCATGCCACACCCTCCCAGGGAAACCCCCATGCCACATCTTTCCATAAACTCAGCTTCTTTATAATCCGCATAAGTTTCCAGACCCTGCTTCTAGAGCCCTAACCATGTTCAGTCTGTTTCTTCTCTCAGCTCTGCACTCTTCCAGATGTCTCTGGATGTCCCTGCTCCCTTATCCACAGGAAATACCACTTCCTTCCAATTGTGGAGTTGCCATCTTGTCTATTTCTTTACCGTGCCCCTCACAGCCAGTCGGGGAAAGTGATCAGATTGGATATAGATATTGTTATCTTATTTATTTTGTGTGTGTGAAAGAGAGAGCTAGTGAGCCAGAGAGAGAGAGAGAGCAAGAGAGAGAGACAGAGAGAGACACACACACACACACACACACACACACACACAGAGAGAGAGAGAGAGAGAGAGAGAGAGAGAGAGAGAGAGAGAGAACAGTTTTGCATGTTGCTCTTCAGGAACTGTATATCTTGTTTTGGAGACAGGGTCTCTCTTTGTGCCACCTCACCTGTTTCAGAGAATCTGCAAGCTTACAAACTCCAACCCAAACAAGATTAATTTGCTGGCCCAGGTTCACACTGTGGGAGGTGGGCTCTGGGTTGACAGCCTCAGGAAGCCTGGAACTGCTTCTGTCTTGATTTTGATTGGCCAAATGACTAAATGCGGGGTGCTCAGAACTATGGATGACACAACTGGGATGAGCTTGCGGAAATGAGATATCTTCCTACATATTCTTCACATTAGCAGAAATGGAAAAAGTAGTAGTGGTTTTATATTTTTCCCAATTAGGAAAGGCTAGATGCCACGTGCAGATGTTTCTCTTGCATATATAGGGTGTGTGTGCACACGCACACACACATATGTTTCGCTTTTGAAGAAGAATTTATAGTAACAGACTGCTCCTCACCGAGCATCCCTTCTAAGTATAGCCTGCCTGCCTCCATCGGAAAGGCTGCTGCACAGAGCCTCGTAATGGAGAATTCCTTATTCCTGTTTGAGATCCTCACAATTGCTGGCTTCTCTGCTAAAGCTCTGGCTTTCCTGGTTCCTCCTGCTGTCAGATTTCAGCAGGGAGTGAGCAGATTAAAGGCTGACTTACTTCCTGCAACCCTCCTCCTGGACCCCTTGCTGCTTCTATTATTTTTAATTATTACTGTTGTTGTGTGTGCACAGTGTGTGTGTGTGCGCGCGCGTGTTTGTGTGTGTGTGTGTCTGTGTGTATACATGCCAAGGCACATGTATGGGGGTCAGAGGACAACCCCGTGGAGCTGACATTTTCTTTTGTCTTTTCCGTGGTTTCTGGAATTGCAACTCAGGTTGCTAGCCTGTGCAGTAAGCACAGTTACGCACTAAAAATGTTTTCATTAGCACATATTGATTATACTTAATAATGATGGGTTTCATCAGGACATTTTATAAATATATATAACATATTTCCATCTTTTTAAAAAGTTATTTATTTACATCTTAATGCTGCCCCTCTTTTCGGTCGGTTCCCCCTCTCAGAGTCCCTTCCCCCTCCCCTTTGGCTCTGAGAGGGCGGAGCCCCTCTGGGTATTCACCCACCCTGGTGTATGATGTCTCTGCAGAGTTAGGTGCATCCTCTCCCATTGAGGCAGGACGAGGCAGCATGTGTGCTGGGACCTCGGTCCAGCCCGAGGCATTCCATCTTATTTACCCTTCATTGTCCTTTCCTGTCCCAGGCCCCGCCCCTTGTTGATCACGTGCTCCATACCCAACAAGCCCTCTGTTGTTAATAATTTTCGGATTGGATATTTTCTTTATTTACATTTCAAATGTTTTCCCCTTTCCAGGTCTCCCCTTTGGAAGCTCCCTATCCCCTCCCTCCTCCCCCGCCTCTCTGAGGGTGCTCCCCCACCCACTCTCATCCTCCTGCCCTGGCATTCCCCTACACTGGGGCATCGAACACCCTCAGGCCCAAGGGCCTCTCCTCCCACGGATGTCTAACAAGGCCATCCTCTGCCACATATGTGGCCAGCGCCATGTGTACTCTTTGGTTGGTGGTCTGTTTCCCCGGGGTGGGGGTCTGGCCAGTTGACACTGTTGCTCCCTCCATGGGGCTGCAAACCCCCTCAGCTCTTTCAGTCCCTTGTCCAACTCCTCCATTGGGGACCCCCACCCCAGCTCAGTCCAATGGTTGGCTGTGAGCTTCTGTCAGACTCTGGCAGAGCCTCTCAGGAGACAGCCATATCAGGCTTCCTCAGCAAGCTCTTCCCGGCATCCACCATAACGCCCAGGTTCGGTGGCTGTCTCTGTTATTTTTTAAGTACAGTGGATTATATTTAGCTGTTTATTTTTGTGTCTATGTGTGTGTGTTTGTATTTGTGTGTGAGGGTATGTTCACGCCACAGTGTACATGTAGAATCAGAGGTCTGTGTTTTGGTCTTCCTGTTCCGCCTTGTTCTTGAGACAGGGCCTCTCTGGTTTGCTGTTGTGTTGGATGCTCCAGGCAGCAGGGACATTTTCCCGTTGCCTCCATCTGTCTCGGAATAGACCTACTCCACTGCCTCCTGCTTTCACCCGAGTTCTTCAGATCTGGGCTTGCATCTCCCTGACCCAGGATGGGTTAACTCTCAATGAGGTCATAATCTTAATCATGCACACACACCTGCATGCACAGGTGCACACACACTCAGGATTTTCTAAGTGGAAGGTGCAGACACGCAGCCTTTCTAGTGAGGATGTCAGAAAGAGGCAAAGGAGTAACATATTTTGGCATTTTAAAGACAGGTGTCATTTGGCCTAAGATGGCCTTGAACTTGGCTATGTAGCTGAGGCTAGCCTCAAGCTCTTGGTCTTCCTGCTCAGCCTTCCTAGTGCTGGGATCACAGGTGTGTGACAGGAAGCCTGAAGGGCAGAACAGTTTCCCTGGGCTTGTTTCCTAGCACAAGCCGTGTTCTTCTTCCTCAGGAGGCCCTTATGCATTCCAGTCCGTGAGTCTCTGCTTACGGTAGGTCGTGAGTGTATCCCTGCCTCCCCTAGCCCCCATTCTGGGACTCTTGTGGACCCCGGGGGGTTGCAGATCCACTCCCTGTGGATGTGATTCTCATGGAGAGACAGAGCTGAGGAGGCCTCCTGGCTCGGTCATGGCCGTTACACCCCACAAACACATTCTGAGCCAGGGTTTGTGTATTTAGTTTTTGCTGTTTTGTTTTTTGAGACATGTTCTTACCATGTAGATCAGGCCAGGAACACACAGGAATTCCCCAGGCTTTGCCTTCTGAGTGCTTTAATGAAGGTTGTGTGTTACCGTGCCCAGCCCAGAGGTGTCCCCCTCCCCAAGGGCAGGCTAGGGGGGTTACTTATCTAGCATGTACACACACACATATGCAAGTCATAGAACATATGTGTAAGTCAGAGTTCCTGACTTCTACCTCGTTCGAGGCAAGGTCTGTCTTGCTTTTCCTGTGAACTTCAGGCCATTATCCTGTCTCTGCCTCCCTCTCACCATAGGAGAGCTGGAGTTGCAGATTTGTGTCCCCCAATTGGGCTTCTTACTGTCGGTCCCGGGGACTGAACTCCAGGTGTGTCAGTCAGCTTTGCTTGGCAAGAGCGTTTGCCTGCTAAACCGTCTCCCTGGTCTAATGGCTGTTAGAAATCAGGAGCTCTCCCAGTCTGCCCTTAGCCTCTCAGTGTCTGCAACATGACACCAGCTGCCAAACAGACAGGCATACCTTTTAAAAGGTCCCCGTCATCACAGCCTGCTCTTTCATTCTCTATCTGTCCGTTTGTCTGTCTCTCTTGTCCCTGCTCTGAGGCAACCTTTCACCTGTCCCTAATACATCTCTTATGTGAGATCTGTTGCATGGTGTGATCTTTGCCACATACACTGGCCCCAGTCCACCAAGGTACTCCCACCACAAAAAAAAAGTCCTATCAGTGACAGTCTTAGCTTCCCTGGGATTCACTGTCTCAAACATTGTGCTGAGGGGTCTCTTGGGGACCTTGTTCAAAGACAGATCTGGGTCCAGAGGTCTGCACTAAAGCTGTGGCTCCTTATACCCTGTGGGCACTTGCATGATTGCGATGCTGACGCTTTGGATCTCACCATGAGCAGTGTCTGGAATTGCCTGGGAAGCTTCATAAAGCTTGGTTTCCTCAGCTTAGCCTAGATGCTCTGACGTCATTGCAGCTGACTGGACATCATGAGTACAAAATCTTCTTGGGTGACACTAGTGTGTGTATGTGTGTGTCTATGTGTATGTGTGTGTGTGTGTGTGTCTACACGCACATGCAACAGAGCAGAGGACATGGCGTTCATGATTTTCTAAGGGCTCATCTTTCCCGGGAACACTCCCATTCCTCCCTAGGACCCCAACCCAGCTGCAGATCAGCTCAGCCTTCTTTGTCAAGGAAAAACAGACCAGGGAAGACTCTGCCTTTCCCTTTCCCCTTGCTCAATCCTTAGCCAGCTCTTGGCCCTGAGGTATTCTGTCACCATGCAGTGTGGTGCAGGCAGGCACAGGCTCAATCTGTCAGGGCACCAGGAGAAGAGGAGCAGAGGTCTCCCTTGGCTGGGGTGGTGGTGGTGGTGGTGGTGGTTTAAACACAGCTGCTCTTTGCTGACAGCTTCCTCTGCTAAGTAGAAAATAGCTCCCCCATTGCTGAGGAGGATTCCTGGGGTTCCCTTCCTGCTGGGTCAGGGTAGACCACCAGGTCAGACGGGTCAGTATCAATGGAATGCTGTGCAAGGAAAATGTTTGTCATGCTGACCCAAAACTTCTGAAACCATCACAGGCTCATGGTGACAAAATTCACAATGACCAGATGCTTTTCCATGACGTGTGTGGGCTTCACTGGTGAAGTTGTAACAAATTTCCCATATCAGAGGAGCTTAAGAAGCAAATTTAGGGGCTCTCTGTTCCTCCCTGTTCCAGAGACAGCCACATCTTCTTGTGTAGTGCCAGCCTTGTTCCATAGACAAGATGGTGAAGGTTGGTGTGAGTGGATTTGGCTGTATTGGGCACCTGGTTACCGGGGCTGCCTTCTGCTCTGTACTTGGCAAAGTAGAGATTGTTGCCATCAATGACTCTTTCATTGACCTCAGCTACAGGGTCTACAAGGCCCAATCTGACTCCACCCATGGCAAATTCAACAACACAGTCAAGGCTGAGAATGGGAAGCTTGTCATCTGTGGTAAGCCCATCATCATCTTCCAGGAGGAGATCCCCCTAACATCAAATGGGTGATGCTGGTGCTGAGTATGTTGGGTCTATTGTTGTCTTCACCACCGTGGAGAAGGCTGGGGCTCACTTGAAGGGTGGGGCCAAAATGGTCATCATCTCTGCCTCTTCTGCCGATACCCCCATCTTTGTGTGTGAGCCTCGAGAAATATGGCAACTCACTCAAAAGTGTCAGCAATGCATCCTGCACCACCAACTGCTTAGCCCACTGGCTAAGGTCAGCCATGACAATTTTGCATTGTTTTTTTCCAGAGACTTTACAGGAGTCTATTTTCCTTGAGCCCCTCCCTCTATTTAGCTCCTAGAGGCTACCTACAGTCCTTAGTTTTTGGTCCCTTCCTTATCAGCCAACCCAGGTGTGGTTTGAGCTATCACACCACACTAACCTCTTCTACCTTCTTCTTTTGATTTTAAAGACTTTTCTGATTAGCCTAACCTCATACAGATCATCCAGAGTCATTTCCCGATTTTCACATTTGTCAGTTAGACAGGTCTGATGATTCACACACTTGTACTTCTCAGGCAGGAGATCAACCCGGGTCACCAGTCTCAGAAACCCACCCCTTAATCAATAGTAAAGTACCTGAAACCTTAATTCTCCTTTATAGATAACAGAACCTACTTCTATGTTCTGGGGTTGTATTAGGACATAGGTGGGAACATGAGGGTCATGTTATATTTTGAGTGTGAAGTGTATGTTGTAGTCTCATGTGTTTGAATGCTTGGTCTTGGTCTACAGCTAAGAGAACTCTGAAGCCCTGGCGCCTGGGGGCCTGGCTGGGTAAGGTGGCCCACTGGACATGTGGGTCTTAGGATATTATTCTGTGGCTCATTTCCAGCCTAATCTTTTCTTCTCCTTCCTTCCTGTGGGGATGTGAGGTGGTGAGTGCCCAGGTACAAGCTCCTGTCACTGAGGAGTCCCAGGGATCTGCCTGTCTCTGCTCCACCCACTCCTTTTCCCCCCAGTGCTGGATTATAAGTGTGTGTCACCACGCTTGGCTTTTTATTTAAACGTGGGTTCTGGGGACTGAACTCAGGGAAGCATTTTACCAACTGAGCTGTCTCCTCATCTGTCAAAGTCCCCCACCTACACTTCCTGATCTTGTTCATTCTAGTTGAAATAGGATCCTTCTTAGGTCAGCAACACAATCACTGCTTGCCTGTCGTTATCCTGCGAAATAAACAAAAAAACAAAAACAAAAACAAATGAACAAACAAACAAAGCAACCCAGGAGAACCAGGCATAGCCCTCCAGCCCCACTTTACAGAGACTCTCAGAGGCAGAGGTGAAAGGGGCCAACTCTACAGCATCTGGGCTTGTGTGTGCATGCACTTTCCTTTCCTTGACAGCTGTCCGGTCAAATCCAGGCATGGACTCCTTAACTGAGGAGTCCTCCCTCACTCCAGAGATATCACCATGTGCCATGCCTCTTCACCTCAGTTTCCTCTTGGAGGTTTTGCCTTTCTTCCCGAAGTGCTGGAGGAGTCTGTAAATAGTTCCCCGAGGTGCTGGAAGCCTTGGGTGGAGAAACTCACTATAAATACCAGACATTTATAATTAGCCTTCCTGGTGGCTCAGCAACACATATGGAGGAGGCAAACACCTGCAGAGTAGAAAGTCAAGACTCAGGGCCACCAGGCTTTTAGGAGCTGCCTCTAGGCTAGAGGTGAGAGGTGACCCACAGGGACACCAACAGGGAAGAGGCTGCCTTGCTGCAGCCTCAGGGTAGGAAGTGGAGGCTGGTAGGCCACCCATCCCATTGCTTCCTGTTGGTGAGGCCTCTGCCAAGGAGTGTGAGGCCCTGAGCTTCCATGTCTATGATGTGGTGATGTGGTATACTGTAAGAGACTCACGGAAGCTATAAGATTAGTGGCAATCAGGTGTGGCACTACAAATTTATAATCCAGGTCCTCAGGAAGTAGAAGCAGGGAGATCAGAAGTTTAAGCTCATTCTTGGTTACATGATTAGTTTGAGGTCAGCCTGGGATGAATGAGACTGTGTCTTTAAAAAGGTGGGGGATGGGGAGAAGGATCAGTTTATAAATTGTGTAAGCATGAGGAGCTGAGTTCAGATTCCCCAAGATCAGTGTAAAAGGCAACACTAACCTATGACCTCAACTCTGAGGGGACAGAGATGGAAACCTGACCTAGCTAGGATTTCTTTTGCTGTGACGAAACTCTGTGACCCCAAAATCAAGTCAGGGAGGAAAGGTTTATCCAGTTTACACTTCCAGATCATAGTCCATCATTGAAGCAAGTCAGGATAGGAACTCAAGCAGGGTTGGAACCTGGACTCAGGAGCTGGTGCAGAGGCCATAGAGGGGTGCTGCTTACTGGCTTGCTTCCCATGGCCTGCTCAGCCTGCTTCCTTATAGAAGCTGGGACCATCAGCCTAGGGATGGTACCACCCACAATAGGCTGGGCACTAATTGAGAAAATGCCTTACAATTGGATTTCATGGAGTCATTTCCTCAACATAGGCTCCTTCCCCTCTGATAACTCTAGCTGTGTCAAGTTGACACAAACGCAGCCAGCGCAGAAGCCCTGAGGCTTGTTAGACAGCTGGTCTAGAAAAATTGAACTATGAAGTTATAGGTTCAGTGAGAGACTCTGTATTAAAAACAAATATGGAAAGACACTGGATATTGGTCTGTGGACTCCCTATATGCACACGTACGCAGGTGTTTATACACATGCACACACACATGTACACACACACACACACAGAGAGAGAGAGAGAGAGAGAGAGAAAGAGAGAGAGAGAGAGAGAGAGAGAGAGAGAGAGAGAGAGAGAGAGAGAGAGAGAGGCCACCATGCATGCAGCCTCTCAGGCTTCTTGTAGAACTGCCCTCTGTGTCACTGAGCAATCTCAGAAGACTTCCAGAAGATGGGGCTACATCCAGAAGATGGGGCTGCCTCTGCATAGACACACCCTTCAGAACCCTTCCAACACAGCAGCTCACCAGAACAGACTCAACTCTGTTTAGGACAGAAGCCCCAGATCATACTCAGGTATAAAAACAGGGGTACTTGTCCCCACAAAACCTTTCGACATACTTTCTGCAGGGAGACCCTGTAACCATCCTTCACACCACTTTCTGGGTCCCTAAAGTGTGCCTGGGCCACACCTCGGGCCTGCTCTCTGTATGCATCTTGTATGGTGCTGCCAGAAGAAACTCTTCATCCTCAGATGGTGCCTGAGGTTCATCCCTAGGATGGATGGAAATGATGGGTGAAGGATCTCCTAGGGAGGGATCACCTGAGGCACGTTTTGGTAAGCCCTGCTGGGGAGTCCTTAGGTCCTGGTCCTGGGGCATGGGAAGTCGTATTCCCTCTGTGTGCACAGTTGAGCACATGGCAACAGCTCAGAGAACTGACTCTACCTTTGCCTGTCAGGCCCCAGCACAGAGTGGGCCGCAGGAACCCCTCCCCCATCCGTGCCGGACTCTATGGCAGGCTTGACCTTGCGTGGGTCATGTTCAGTCCAACATGGCTGCTGTAGGTCCATGAGTGCAACAGCCATCCACATGTGATGTGCAGAGACAACATTTCACAGTGTCCCAGCCTCCAGCTTTTACATTCTTCCTGCTTCTTCTCCCATGATGCTCTCTGGGCCTTGGGCTGAGTATTATACAGATGTTCCAACTATGGCTGCACAACCACAGTTGCTTATTCTTTGCACTTTGAGTAGTAGTGAGTTGCATATTTCATCTAACTAGCAATCAGATGGGCGTGTTTTACCTGAAGGCTGTCAGAGGCTCCCCACTGGCAGCAGAGCTTTCTCCACCCCTGTGTTGGTGTCTGACCCTTGCAACCCTCTTGGGAGCTGAGGCTCAGTTTTCTCTTACAGTGGTCACTACGAGAGCATGTTTGTCATATTTCTGCTTTTGTTCCTTGGATCTTTCTTGAATGTAGCTTGAACTTGATCAGCCTGTGCAAAAGTGAAGTCCAGAAATGGCAGGTTAGCCGTCTAGGGAGTGATCAGCGGTCACTAGGAAAGGGAGAAGCAGAGAGATGTACTGAGGCTTCCTCTTCAGAGAGGAAGCTTCCTGAAAATTTCTGGGGAAGTCCTAGCAGCATTGCCTATGGTTATGGTTATGGTTATGGTTATGGTTATGGTTATGGTTATGGTTATGGTTATGGTTATGGTTAGGGCTAGGGCAAGGGCTAGGGCTAGGGCAAGGGCTAGGGCTAGGGTTAGGGCTAGGGTTAGGGCTAGGGTTAGGGTTAGTGCTAGGGCTAGGGTTAGGGTTAGGGTTAGGGTTAGGATTAGGGTTAGGGCAAGGGCTAGGGCAAGGGCTAGGGCAAGGGCTAGTGTTAGGGTTAGGGTTAGGGTTAGGGCAAGGGCAAGGGCAAGGGTTTGGGTTAGGGTTAGGGTTAGGGTTAGGGTTAGGGTTAGGGTTAGGGTTAGGGCTAGGGTTAGGGTTAGGGTTAGGGTGAGGGTGAGGGTGAGGGTGAGTGTTAGGTTTAGGGTTAGGGTGAGGGTGAGGGTGAGGGTGAGTGTTAGGGTTAGGGTTAGGTTTAGGGTGAGGGTGAGGGTGAGGGTGAGGGTTAGGGTTAGGGTTAGGGTTAGGGACCACTATAGTGGCCCCAATAATAAACCCCCTGAACACATTTGCTTTCCTTTGTTATCGCTTCTCAAAATCACCTCCTGAATGATTGCCTACACCCAAATCCTCATCTCAGGCTCTGCTTTTGGAAATCCCAATCACTTGGAGTCAGATCCAGACTAACTTTGCATGATGCCCTCCTGCCACCTTGACCTCACCAGACCTCACTTTCCTCTCCACCATGTCTGTCATCTTCCAGCATTGTGGATAGGGTCACCTCTGGGCTGGTGGTCCTGGGTTCTCTAAGAAAGCAGGCTGAGCAAGCCGTGGGGAACAAGCCAGTAAGCAGTGCACTCCATGGCCTCTGCATCAGCTCCTGCCTCCAGGTTCCTGTCCTGACTTCCTGTGATGATGACCAGGTGGAGCTGGAGACACGGAGCCAGGCTCTGTGGAGGAGCTAGGTCCCCGGCTCCACACTGTGAATCCCAAACTTTGGGCACTGAATTTTTTCCCCCACAGTTGTGTTTTGCTTTGATCTGATTGTGACTGTCCTGGTTTTTCTTTCTTGAGGTTTTTAACTTATTTTTTATTTTATAGGAGCCAGCAGTTGAGTGACTGGATTTTCTGAAGGGGTTTTTAACTTAAATGTTTGAATTTTTTAAAGACCGTGGGTGTTTTAAAACTTGGAATATTTAATATTATATTCATGTTAATATGTGATCTTGGCAATGAACAGGCAAGGATTGGTTATGGCTTAACAGTGAAATGTTTGTGTGTCAAATTGACAAGGGATCAAAGTGTGCTGGATAGTCAACTTGGCAGCTATAATCAACTGAGAAAATACCTCCAACATATTGGGCTGTAGGCAAACCAATAGAACATTGTCTCAATTAGTGATTGATGGGGGAGGACCCAGCCCATTGTGGGTCCTCCTCTGCGCTGCTGGGGCTGGGTTCTATAAGAAAGCAGGCTAAGCCAGTAAGCAGCACTCCTCCATGGCCTCTGCATCAGCTCCTGCCTCCAGGCTCCTGCCCTGTGTGAGGTCCTGCCCTGACTTCCTTCAGTTATGTACTATAGTGTGGAAGTGTGAGTCAGATAAACCCTTTCCTCCACTAGTTGCTTTTAGTTATGATGTTTCGTTGGCAGCAATAGAAACCCTAACTAGGACAGCTTTGTGTGTGCAGTGTGTGCATGTATGTTTGTGTGTGTGTGTAGGTGTATTCAGTGCCAAGAGTCCAGAAGAGAGTGCCAGACTCCCCTGGAACTAAAGTTCTAGAGAGTTGTGAGTTGCCATGTGGGTCCTGGGAATGGAACCTGCATCTTTTGCAAGAATAACAGGTGCTCTTAACTGTTAAGCAATCACCCTTAACATCTTATTTAATTAATTAACTAATTAATTAAAAAAAAGGTTTCACTAAATTTAGAATTTTCCATAAGGCCAGCAAACTCTAGAAGCCATTTTGTCTCCACCTCCCAGAACTGGTATTTGAGCAGTTTGCCACCATGTTCGCATTTTATGGGGGTACTGTGGATTCAAACTGAGGTCCTCATGTTAGTGTGGAAGGAGTTTTACTGACTGAGCTATTTCCCCAGCTCCTGTATGTTTATTTCTTAATATGTCTCTCACTGGTCTATAACCGCCCCATGACTGGGGATAGCCTCTGTCTACTTCCTGAGGTACAGAGCACCCCGAAAGCTCCTAATATGTGGGACACAAACATTTGTTCAATGAAGGTGGAATTCCTGTTGGCTTGCTCTTCCTGCCTCTCATTCTGTATTCTGCATTGCCAGGCTGTGGACTCTGGCAGAAGGCTTGTGTAGAGTAGGAAGGGAGATGACTCAGGGGTGCGAGAGGGACATGCCCCAGTCTGACCTCCTCCTCCCCACTCTGGGATCAGAGCATCAGTGGTCCATGGGTGAGACATGCTGGGAGGATAAGCCAGGGAACTTCCTCTTGGCCCAGAGAGGTGTCCTACACACCTGGCACCCAAGTTTTGATACCCTAGGATTCTAGATAGGCATAAACAACTGCAACCAGGTGCAGTCCATCAGTAAACCATGCAGTCTGTTATAAATCACGGATCAGTACATTCTGCCCAGTCTTGGATAGACCATGGTTCCAGCACCTTCGGAGATGATTGCGTCATTAGGCTGACCAGCTACAACACGGATGGCTCTTTGCCCAAAGAGACTGATGACAGAGATGAGGCTTCCTCCCTCAGGGTCACCTCCATATGCACACCTCCATGTGGGTATACTGAATAATCCACAAGTATTCTCTTTTACCTCATCAGTGCATTATAAGCATTGACTGATAATCTTTTGGAAGACTCAATTTTCCTGTTTGTAAAATGGGAATTTCGAAAATAACACTGATGTTCATAAAGCCAGTACATGGGCCTACATTACAGGGTTATTGTGGGGATTAAATGAGATAAAAAGCACACAAAAGCTTTTAGCTCAGTGTGTGGTATAGTCTAAGAAACAAAAATTATTATTTTAATAAAACTCCTTAAAGTTGTAAATGGCGATAAGTACCATATTGAATGGCTGTGGATCACCACCTTGAATGGTTGTAGAGTACCACACTGAACGGCTGTGGAGCACCACACTGAACGACTGTGGAGCACCACACTGAACGGCTGTGGAGCACCACACTGAACGGCTGTGGAGCACCACACTGAACGGCTGTGGAGCACCACACTGAACGGCTGTGGAGCACCACACTGAACGGCTGTGGAGCACCACACTGAACGGCTGTGGAGCACCACACTGAACGGCTGTGGAGCACCACACTGAACGGCTGTAGAGCACCACACTGAACGACTGTGGAGCACCACACTGAACGGCTGTGGAGCACCATATTGAGTGATTGTATCATTTATGGAACTGTTTCTTTACTGAGTCTTCGGGGGATATTTACATTCTAAGGTGTCTTGGTCTGGGAATGTAGCTCAGTTGCCAGAGAGCTTGCCTGGCAAACCCAAAGTCCTGCATCCCAGCAGTGTGTGCGGTCAGTGCATGCCTTCAATCCTAGCACTCGAGAGACAGAGGCAGGAGGATCAGATTGTCCAAGGTTACAAAGTGGAGTTGATGTCAGCAGAGGCTATGTGAAAGTGTCTCAAAATAAACAAAACTCTATGTATCTTAGTTCTCAAGTCTGGGCTTTCCTATAAAGTCTCATATTATTGTCTAGAAATGTAAAATGTCAATGTAGAAATTTCTTGAACCCATGAACTTTTTTTTTTACAATAACAACAATGAAATTAGAGGTGGGGTGGAGTGTAGGGCTACCAGCCCCTTGTTACTGAGAGGCTGGGCAGGTCTACACATCTCATCTTGTTGAGATGTGAAACTGGGTGGGCCACTGCACAGATTTTGTTACCAGAGTGGGATAGATAGGATCAAGGTGTCTGGGAGGAAGTTCAAAGATGACGGACGTTCTGGGTGAGGAACTGAGATGGGGGTCTGTCACTAGGCACATGGCCTAGCATGAGGTACAGCATGTAGAGTGGATCGCAAAATGAGGAGGAACCCAGTAGACGGTGTGTTAAAAAGTGTGACAACTGGCTCTGTGCTCCTGGAGACCATGAAGATCTACTAGAACAGGCTTCAGAACAGAACCCTATTGGCCCCTTCATGGAAGGGAATTCTGGCTCTTACCCATTGATGAGTGAAAGTTGACTAGGGCGAAACTGCGATCCCAAACTGCCCTGGGTGTGGAGACTCAAAATGGGATTCCACAGTTCTGGAAAATATCCCCAGAGAAATGGGGAAGGACAGGAGGGCTGAGGAGGAACTGTGGTTGTGATGTTTCCTGACTCAGCACAAACCTGCAGCCAGGTGGGAAGGCCGAGGGACGTGAGAGAGGTCAGGTTCACAAACGGGAATGATTCACAAACAGGACTGGTTCACAAACAGCGATCAGAGCTGCAGAGCCTGACCTTGCGGTTCATGGCTTCCCCGAGCTCAGAAGTGTTCCTTTCTTGTCTGCGAATCTGCCTTGCTTCACTTTCTTCCTGCTTCCTCTTCTGTGAGGCTAAAAGGAGGTGCGAAGCAGCTGCCCACGGCCAGAGGGAAATGCTTGGGAGCTACATATTCTTGGCAGCCCGACCCACCAGGTTCCTTTCAGGCTAGACAACGATCTCAGGGGACCTTTCTCCTTTCCTCCCTTTCTCACCCTTGATCCTCACCCTGTGCCTGCACGGTTTGGGAGCCCCCGGACGGGTTAGATTGTTTCCTGCATTGGGTGGTCCAAAACTGAACACCCTCTGTGTAGTTATGTGTGTGTGCGCGCGCGCACGCGTGCGCATGGATGTGTATGTGTGTGTGTGTGTCATCTTGACACAGGGACCAAGAAAGGGCTATGTATGTATGTATTTATGCATTTATGTTTGTATGTATACATACACAGTATGCTACTGTGTTCATCTGTGTGTGGAGGCCAGGGGTTAGCCTTGATAGTCCTTCCTCATGAGTTTCCTGTCTTATTTATTTATTTATTTATTTATTTATTTATTTTGACATAGGCTCTCTCACTGGGACCTGGGTCCAGGGAGATGCAAGGACCCTGCTTCCACCTCCCTAGCACTAACCTCACAGGCATTTGCCACCATCCCCAGCTTTTATGTGGGTATTGGGGATTGAGCTCTGGTCCTCATGTTTGCAAGGCTAGCTCTTTACTTATTAAGGCACCTGCCCAACTTCTAACCATGCACAAATCCTCTATCAAAGCAACAGCTGATGTCTGTTTTTTTTTTTTTTCTGGAAAGTAGGGCCCGAGTGAGGTGCTCTCCTTGTCTTGTTGATTCTTATACCTGTTCTCTGTGCTAGAGTCTCCTAACACACAGTTCTCTGAGGAAATGGAGTTCCAGGCTGCACCATTTTCTAGAACTGAGCTTCAAGCCTCCAGTTTCTTCTTGTAGTTTCAGTGAAGAAGACTGGTACTTGGTCATCTTGCTGACCTGCTTGGTGTGAGGATGTGAGCTTCAAGGTGCCGGAGAATGACAACCAACAGTTGTAAGTTCTGTGCTCTGAGTGACCTCTCTTCCCACTGCACAGATGAGGGACTGTGGAATCAGAGCGGTGGAGGTTTCCCCAAAGGGTGTGGGCAGCAGGGTTGGAACCCAGGTTATTCAATTGCAAAGCTCATGAGATTGCTTCTAGCATTTATGGGGTGCTGTCTTCAGGGCAGCCAGGAACAAGGATCCAATGGTCTGTTTCCTTTCCCTGCCCTTCCCTTCCTTTCCCTCCCCCATCCGTCCCTCCCCGCTTCTCTTTTTGAGCTAGGGTCCAGTGGTGTACAGTATAGGCTGGCCTGGAGCTTACTGTGCAGCTAAGCATGACTTTGAACTCCTGATCCTCCTGCTTCCACGTTCTGAGTTCTGGGATTACGGAGTTCCATGCCTGGTTTATGCAGACCTGAGGATGGCGCCCAGGCGCAGGCAAGCTCTGCCAACTGACCTGTGTGCACCCCTCCCCCCACTCTTTTATTAATATTGAAGTGTGTGCTCTGATTCGGCGATGTAGCAGGCAGTATTGTTAGCCATCTTGACACAGGGACCAAGAAAGGGCTATGGTCACAAGTGACTCTAATAAGCCCGAGGCTGTGAAAGTGATAAAGGAACTAGAGCAGTTTGAGCCAAGTGTAACCAGCATACTCCTTAAAAGGAAGCACACTGCAGTGACCGGGGACGCATGACCAGCTTACTTCCAGCCTCAAACTTCAGTGTAGTCACTTTCAGGGTAAGGAAACTGAGGCCAGGAGAAATAGTCAAAAGTCTAAGATCCCACCACTATTTATGGTATCCCAGGGACAGACCCTCTGTCCCCTGGTCCTCTGTGACATACATAGAGGAGACTGCACACCTACAACAATCAGGAGCTTCCAGGGAGATTCCTGGACCCATGGCTCCCCTTCCCTACCCCCGCTGTAGCGGTAGTCTGCTCCTCCTCAGTTCTCCTGCTCTGTGACTAAGAGAACCCCTGAGGCCCCATTTCTGTGAGGCCCTATTTCTGCCCAGCCCCCAGCCACCCCCTTCCTTTGGGAGCCCCCAGGCTTGTGAGCCATGGTTCCTAAGACAAGCAGGCCCGTGGGTGGGGTATGTGGGATAATTATAATCTTGGATGGCTTGACTCTGAGGCTGAGAGGCAGGGAGGCAGTTCCTCCTGCAAGCTCAGGGAGTTGAGTCTGAGTCAGAAACCAGATCCCCCCCCCCACCTCTCCCCTTGAGCGTCTGGACCAGTGGTCTTATCTTGCCCATCTACCCTCTGGTGTGTGGTATGATAGCTTCTTCATGCTTTGTAAGCCCTTCTGAGATGCTGGCTACTTACTGATGTACGTACTAACGCATGGGCATAAGAGATCTTGGGGTGTAGATGGGGCAGGGACGACACGGCCTGGAGTGGTTAGCAGTGCATCCTGCCAGCCACAGTCTAACGTGGAGCCACTGCAGCACAGCCTTTCCCACATCCCTGGAACATACTGTGCTTTCCTTTCTTCCTCTGAGAGGTGATTCTGACAAACATAACATTCTCTCATAAGATAAAGGAGGGAACACCCCCAATGAACTTCACTAATGAGAAACGTGTTAGGCAAACGATGGTTGCTGCTGTTGTGATTGGCATTTTAATGCCATTCAAGAGAGGCAAGGGAGACTCTGGAAATCCTCACCACCTAGTCTGGGGACAGCGAGGAATTTTATCCCACATGACAATACCTGATTGACAGAAACTTTTTAGAGCATGGTATCAGCTAAGAGGACACTAGACCTGCTAATGCAGGCCTGTCTTTCTGGCTACTAGGAAGGTTGAGGCAGGAGGACTGCAAGTTAAGGGCTGCCTGGGCTGTGAACTGAGTTCAAGACTGGCCTGCATAACCGAGTGAGACGTTGTGGTGAAGACAAGACTTAAAGGGGGCTGGGGAATGTAACTGAGTGGCAGAGCGCTTGCCCAGCGTGCCCCAGGCACTGGGTCCAGTCCTCAGTGCTTCAAAGAAGGGAAGAAAGAAGGAGGAAGGAAGGAGAAAGAAAGAAACAATGATTGATTCTGAGCTTTGCTCTAGGCTCACAGGAAAAGGAGCAGTGCTCCTTTGTATCATGTTCTGGAGGAGAGAGGGGGGACACCTGCTGTCTCCTGTCTTGGATGGAAGTGAACCTCAGAGAGGGAACAAGGTGGGAGGGCGTGGTGGCGGTGACTCAGCACCTCAGGCACCCAGGCACAAGACACAGGCACAGCTGTCCTAGGGAATCTCTCAACATCCAGGGGATAAGGATGGTCACTGCTCCAGAATGACAGGAATTTTCCAGAAGTTACCAGTGTATATCCTGACTCTCGTGCTGCAGCCCTGGGCAGGCAGAGCCCCAGACCTCAGTTTCCCCATCTGTTCTCATTTGCTTTTCTGTCACTGTGATAAACACCATGATCAAAAGCAACTAGGGGACGGTTTATTTCGTCTTACAGCTTGATCCTGTTCACCTGGAGAAGTCACAGCGGGAACTGAAGCAGGTGCCACTCGGGAGTGTTACTCACTGGCTTGCCTCTCAAGCTTTCTTTGTCTGTTTTCTTATAGACCCCAGGACCATCTGGCCAGGGGCAGCACAGCCCACATGGAGCTGCACCCCGCCCCCTGTCAGTCATTAACCAAGGTATGCTCATAGCTCATAGGCCAGTCAGACAGAGGCATTTTCTCAGTTGAGGTTTCTCTTTCCCAGATGACTCTAGCTTGCGTCAAGTTGTCAGAAACCCAACCATCACACTATGTGAACCTTCATACAACCCTGAATTTGGGTGAGAATTAAAGTAAGTCATAGATGTGGAGAGTTAGATTCAGCAAAGAAGAAGTCAACAGAAGGGCCAGGCAATCTGTGTCGTGAAAGAAAATATTTGTGAAGCATGCTGTCAATCCTTCGTATTTTTTGGATCCATAAAGCTGAACTCAAATCTTGGTTTGAAAATTGAGCATGTACAGATTTTTTAAATAACTATTCAATAAACAATACAACTATTTATGTTTCATTTGCTTTGTGTTAGGAATTAAAAGTGACTCAGAGATTTTTAAAGTATATGGAAAGATGAGCATATTATAGAAAGCAAATGCCATATAATTTTATTTATTTATTTACTTGATAAGGTCCCATGTGGCTATGTAGTAAGCTGAGGATGACCTTGAATTTCTGATCTTCCTGTCTTCACTTCCATAGTGCTGGGTTATAGATGTGCATCACTCTAACTGGTTTAAGCAATTCTGGGGACCAAATCCCCAGAATCTTTGTGCTTGCTACAAGTAATCTACCAACTGAGTTGTGTTCCCAGGTAACATGTCACTTTACATAAGACACTTGAGCATCTGCAGACTTGGGAACCTTTGGGATGCACTGAGACGAATCTCCCAGGGTCACCAGGGAATGACTGCATTTGATAAGGGAATAACATGTATGATCTATAAAAACATTACAACTTAAAAATTATGAACTCCCCAGAAACCTGATTTTAAAAATGGATAAAGAACTAGACTATATATTTATCAAAGGAAATATTTAAATAGTTAACAGTATTTGATAAATTAGTCAATATTACTAATCACCAAAAAATTAGAATCAAATCTATACTATCACCTCACATATGCTATAATGATCTTTATGTTTATCTGACTGAATAACTATCCACTTAATATCTATCATCTATTTATCATCGTTTATTTGTCTATCTATCCATCCATTGTCTAGTTCTCATCTATCAATCAATCAATATATCCACCCATATATCATGTATCTATCTGTCTATCTATTTTTCTCCTCTCTCTCTGTGTCTCTGTGTCTCTGTCTCTTTGTCTCTCTGCCTTTCTGTCCCTCTCTCTCTGTCTCTGTCTCTCTGTCTCTGTCTCTGTCTCTATCTCTCTCTCTCATCTATCATCTATAACTTAGGAAACTGAGGCAGGAGAATCATGAATTTGAAGCCAGCCTAGATGACAAAAGAGTTCTTCTCTCAAAAACGAAAACAGAATGAAAACCAAAACAAAGTAAAAGTAAAACAACAAAACCAGAAAAGAAAAAGTGGGATGTGGGAGAATTAAAAACCCTGGATCTTTGTGGACAAGATTGTAAAATGATTCACATGCTATCAAAAACAGGGTAGAGATTCCTCAAAAGTTAGTCACAAATGTCCAGCTGCTGTAGCAATCCCCCTGCCATGTAAATGCTCTAAAGAACTGACGCTGAGTGAATACCACAATGACTGGGGAATCTACAGGAGGAGCTCTGCGCTGGACCCACTATGGAAGGAGAGAACCAGGGCACTAAATTTGTCCTCTGATATGTCTGATATGCCTGCAATGTCCCTGTCCTTCTCTCTCTCACACACACAGAGTAATAGTAAATAAAAAAATCCAAAAGAGCCAAATACAGCTCTCAAAGGAAGATTCTTTTTCAGTTTTTAAAACCTATTAGGAAAATTAAACACGATAGAAGTAGAAAAAAATCTCTTATGAAGTCCTCTATGAAAGGAAATTGTGAAAAGTTCCTGATTATTCAGAAACCATTCCATCTCCAAGGGAGAATATGCTGTGTAACTGTGGCTTCATAGAATGAATTGGGTAGTGTTCCTTCTGTTTCTATTTTGTGGAATAGTTTGAAGAATATTGGCATTAGATCTTCATTGAAGGTCTGACAGAATTCTGCACTAAATCCATCTGGTCCGAGGCTTTTTTTGGTTGAAAGACTTTTAATGACTGCTTTTATTCTTTATAGGTTATTGGACTGTTTAGATGGTTTATCTGATCCTGATTTAACTTTGGTATCTGTCTAGAAAATTGTCCATTTCATCCAGATTTTCCAGTCGTGTTGAGTATAGGCTTTTGCAGTAGGATCTGATGATTTTTTGAATTTCCTCAGTTTCTGTTGTTATATTTCCCTTTTAATTTCTGATTTTGTTAATTTGGATGCTGTCTCTGTGGCCTCTGGTTAGTTTGGCCAAGGGTTATCTATCTTGTTGATTTTCTCAAAGAACCAACTTCTGGTTTTATTGATTCTTTTTATAGTTCTTTTTGTTTCTATTTGGTTGCTTTCAGTCCTGAGTTTGATTATTTCCTGCCGTCTACTTTTCTTGGGTGTGTTTTCTTCTTTCTGTTCTAAAGCTTTCATGTGTGCTGTTAAGCTGCTGTGGTATGCTCTCTCTAGTTTCTCTTTGGAGGCACTCAGAGCTGAGTTTTCCTCTTAGCAATGCTTTCATTGTGTCCCATAAGTTTGGGTATGTTGTGCCTTCATTTTCATTGAATTCTGAAAAGTCCTTAATTTCTTTCTTTCTTTTTTCCTTGACCAAGTTATCATTGAGGAGGGCATTGTTCAGCTTCCATATGTATGTGGGCTCTCTGTTGTTTTTGTTGCCTTAGTCCGTGGTGATCTGATTGGATGCATGGGATTATTTCAATCTTCTAGTATCTATTAAGGCCTGTTTTGTGACCAATAAATGGTCAATTTTGGAGAAGGTATTATGAGGTGCTGCAAAGAAGGTATATTCTTTTGTTTTAGGATGAAATAATTTATAGATATCTGTTAAATCCATTTGGTCCATAACTTCTGTTAGTTTCAATGTGTCTCTGTTTATTTTGTGTTTCCCTGATCTGTCCATTGATGAGACTACGATGTTGAAGTCTCCCACTACTATTGTGTGAGGTGCAATTGTGCTTTGAGCTTTAGTAGAGTTTCTTTTATGAATGTGGGTGCTCTTGCATTTGGAGCATAGATGTTCAGAATTGAGAGTTCTTCTTGGTAGATTTTTTCCTTTGATGAGTATGCAGTGTCCTTCCTTATCCTTTTTGAAAACTTTTGGTTGTAAGTTGATTTTATTCGATATTAGAATGGCCACTCTAGCTTGGTTTTTGGAACCATTTGCTTGGGAAATTGTTTTCCAAACTTTTACTCTGAGGCAGTGTCTTTCTATGACACTGAGGTATATTTCCTGTATACAGCAAAATGTTGGGTCCTGTTTATGTATCCACTCTGTTATTCTATGTCTTTTTATCAGGGAATTGAGTCCATTGATGCTAAGAGATATTAAGGAATAGTGATAGTTGCTTCCTGTTATTTTTGATGTTATTTTTCTGTTTGTGTGGCTAGCTTCTTTTGGGTTTGTTGAAAGAAGATTACTTTCTTGCTTTTTCAAGGGTGTTCTTTCCCTCCTTGTGTTGGAGTAGTCCATCTATTATCCTTTGTAGGGTTGGATTTGTGGAAAGATATTATGTAAATTTGTTTTTGTCATGGAATATCTTGTTTTTTTCATCTATGGTAATTGAGAGTTTTGCTGGGTATCGCAGCCTGGGCTGGCATTTGTGTACTCTTAGGGTCTGTATTACATCTGCCCAGGATCTTCTAGCTTTTATAGTCTCTGGTGAGAAGTATAGTGTAATTCTGATATATGTTACTTGATCTTTTCCCCTTACTGTTTTTAATAGTCTTTCTTTGTTTTGTGTATTTGGTGTTTTGACTATTATGTGACAGGAGGAATTTCTTTTCTGGTCCAATCTATTTGGGGTTCTGGGGGCCACTTGTATGTTTATGGGTATCTCTTTCTTTAGGTTTAGGGAAGTTTTCTTCTATAATTTTGTTGAAGATATTTACTGGCCCTTTAAGTTGGGAATCTTCACTCTCTTCAATACCTATTATCCTTAGGTTTGGTCTTCTCATTGAATTTCCTGGATTTCCTGGATGCTTTGGGTTAGGAGCTTTTGCATTTTCTTTGACTGTAATGTCAATGTTTTCTATGGTATCTTCTGTACCTGAGATTCTCTCTTCTATCTCTTGTATTCTGTTGGTGATGCTTGCATCTATAACTCCTGATCTCTTTCTTAGATTTTCTATTTCCAGGGTTGTCTCCTTTTGTGATTTTTTTTTTATTGTTTCTCTTCCCATTTTTAGATCCTGGATGGTTTTGTTTAATTCCTTCACCTGTTTGGTTGTGTTTCCCTGTAATTCTTTAAAAGATTTTTGTGTTTCCTCTTTAAGGGCTTCTACATGTTTACCTGTCTTCTCCTGTATTTCTTTAAGGGAGTTATTTATGTCCTTCTTACAGTTCTCTATCATCATTATGAGATGTGATTTTTAAATCAGAGTCTTGCTTTGTGGTGTGTTGGTGTATCCAGGGCTTGCTGTGGTGGGAGAACTGGGTTCTGATGTTGCCAAGTAGCCTTGGTTTCTGCTGCTTATGTCCTTGCCCTTGCCTCTTGTCATCTGGTTATCTCTGGTATTAGCTGATCTTGCTGTCTCTGACTGTGACTTGTCTCTCCTGCAAGCCTGTGTTTCAGAATTCCTGGGAGACCAGTTCTCCCTGGGAGGAATTTGGGTATGGAGAGCTGTGGCACAGGGTCAGTTCCAGTGTGCAGATGGAAACTGGAAGGCTCCTGTCCTCAGCTGTCCCTTGGTTCCTGTGTCCTGATGGCTCAGGGCAGGTCCCTCTTGGGCCAGGAATTTGAGCAGAAGTGGTGGTATTACCTGTGCTCACAGGTAAGTCGGCACTCCTGGGAGCCCAGATCTCTGGGTATGGAGTGCTGTAGCCTTAGAGGAAGATTTTTATACTGGTGTTCTTTGTAGGTTTATTTCCAGGTTTGTGGTAAAAAAAAAAAAAAAAAAGGTAGAGGGGAGTGGGAGGGGGGAAGAAAGGGGAATGGAGGAGGGGGAGGGGAGGGGGAGAGGGAGGGGGTATGGGAAAGGGAGAGAGAGGAGGGGAGGGGAAGAGGGAGGGGGAAGGGGAAAGGGAGAGAGAGGAGGGGAGGGGAAGAGGGAGGGGGAAGGGGAAAGGGAGAGGGAGGGGAAAGGGGAGGGTAGGAAGGGAGGGAGGGAGGGAGGGAGAGAGAGAGAGAGAGAGAGAGAGAGAGAGAGAGAGAGATATGCAGTTTTCCTCTACCCCTTGGGTCCAATACTGGGGCATTCCCATGCACCTCAGGGAAGGTCTCCTAAGTTACTCCTCCCTAAAAGACCCCAACAATCACTCCACAAACAGCCTCCCTAATCTCTGAGAAGTTGCTCAAGTCAATCAAAGTTAACTGTCATATCCCATAGGTGAAAGGGAAAATCAGAACGATGCCAGCCACACAATGAGCTCTCAGAACCTGGATGTGACTATTTGACTAACGAGGGAAGGAGTGGGAGGGTTTCCCCTTGAAGGCCACTCTCAGCCATGAGGTGTTCCTCTGCAGGGGAGGGGGAAAGCAATCAAAGATTCATTGGAGCAAAGTGTTTTAAAAACTAAGAGATTATGTGCAAAGAGCTTACTATTCAAATAGTTGGTGAGTGCTAGGGTTGTGACGAAGCAAACATTATGTCAAATGGGGTTCCTTTTTTATTTAATGAAAAATGATTCATATGAGACCAGAAGCAGGTTTGGATTTGAACACTTTGGCCTTGACAATGATGATTCCTAGTTGGGAGCTGTGAGCATGTCTGAAAGAGGATGTGTAAGACTCTGACAAGCCTTAGCTACTGCAATGCAAAAGCAAGAGGAATTTATTGTTCCAGCGCATTGGGGTCATCCCCAGGTGGCCCGTTCAGCCAGTTTTTATAGAGTTTCCAGGGGTGGAATAGAGCAACAGCCACTAGCAACAATGTGATTGGCAGAACAGCGTGACTTTTAAACTGATTGGTCCCTAGGGAATGAGGTAGCAAGGGCTGCTCTTGATTAGTTACAGATTAAACTTACCATCCTTCTCCTGTTCTCCCCTGGCCTTCTTCACTTTCTTTGCGTTTGCCTTTCTTCTTAGATAGCTTTTATAAAGCTATCCTGTCACTACCACCAGCAAAACCACAATCATCACCATCACCATTATCACCACTACCACCACCCTCCATCACCATCATGTCATAGAGCTGTTTGGAGGACTAGATGAGACCAGGGCCAGCAGTCAGTAAATGTTGGCAGTGCTCTATGGTATAACCCTTTCTCCAAGTTCAAATGAAGAAGAACTTTGAAGTCCCTCTCTGGGCTGGCTGGGGTGTGGCCCTTGGATCCTTCACAACCCTCTTTCTCTCCTCCTATGACACTCCTTATCTGCTTATGACGTTCCCCCACTGGACTGAGAGCATACTAAGAAGAGGTACTGTGCAGGCTTGAAGGGTTGTCTCCAGCTGGAGTAACAAAGCCCCCACCCCCAACAGGTGTCGCCCTTCCTTCAGTTGCAGCCCACTGAAGGCTGGCAGTGGCTCTGCTCCTTTTCATAGTCACTCTGGGATATGGCAGATGGACCAACCATTATAAGGAAGAACTGCATTCCTGTGGCATGCTGAGGAGAGGAAGGTGAAGAATCGTTGGCTGTTGAATAGGCTCAGAAGTGACATGTGGCTGAGAAGGGACATGTGTCAGTTCCTTTCCTGGTCAGAGCAAGTCACGTGGCCATTGCTGAGTTCCACAGATGGAGACCTTCAGGACATCCTCTAGATGTTAAATCAAACATGGAAATTTTAAATGATCCATTGTAATAGTGAAAGGGTTAATAGTTGCAGAACCATAGGAGGAGATTGAGCCTGCCATAGTACATCCTGGGAACAAGGAGCTTTATTTTGTAGACAGGGAAACTGAGGCACCATGTTATACACCCAGGCCTAGATTCTAGCTGCATAGCAGCTGTGATAAGAACAGAGTAAGGACCAAAAATATATCATGGGGCTGGAGAAGAGGCTTGGCCTTTAAGAGCACCTGTTGCTTTTTCATGGGATCACAGTTTGTTTCCCAGCATCTAGGTTGAGCAGCCCACAGCTACCTGCAACTCTAGCCCCAGGGGATTCATCACAGGCATTCATACACACGTATAAATAAATAAGTTAAAAAGCTGGAAAAAGAAAGTCTCCATACCACCAGATTCTGAGTTCCATGTCGAACCATGAAGTCCTGCTTACCTCTGCCTTGCTCTGTGACTTCACTCTGTGTGCAGAGGTCTGCATGGCCCATCCAAACCCCTAGTTCTTATGCAGCTTCCCAGCTGAAAATCCAGCATCTCAGGCCTGCTGAACACTATAAAAATGTCAATTAAGTTGATTTAAAATGTTCTCAGTCTCATTAACAACAAACTGTTAGCTCTGGTGCAGCCAGTCTGGGCTAAGAATAAATAAGATGAATATTAAAAGGCTCCCAGTGTCATTAATATGTCAATAGTATATTACCCCACCCCCCACCTTTTTCTGTCTGTCAGGGAAGCTTCTTTTCTTAACAGAAAGAGACTTTAGGAGAAATCTGAAGTCTAGTTTGTCATCCACTGTATTGAAGGAAGGGACGCATGCGCTGCAGGCTCATGCTGCAGTGCCCAGCTCCTGCAACCTTTTGCCGCTGTCTTTAGTGGTCCTGTGGCGGTGAGATTCTGACCCAGGGAAGCATCGTCTGACATCTGACCACTGAAGAGTGAGCAAAGATAGAGATTCAGCTTGTGTTTGTGCTTCTCAGTGGAGCATACGCCTGGGCTCTGCTGCCTGCAGCTGTGTGACCCCTGCACGTACCACTCAACTTCTCTGAGCATCAACTTCTTTCCCTGTGGATGATAATACAGTAACTACTGAGGCCAGGGCTCACAGATAAAAGTACCCATTGAGCAGGCCAGATGACCTGAGTTTACTCCCTAGAACTCATGAAAAGGAAATCAAATGTAGTGCCTATCTCCGCAATCCCAGATCCAGCTTTATGGTGGGACTGGAGGCCAGAGACAGGAGGGTTGGATGGGGCTTCTATAAGCAAAGCGGAGCAGGAATTTTTAGAGATGCTGCCTCAGAAACAATGTGGAAGGGAAGAACCAACTCCAGAAAGCTGTCCTCTGGCCTTGAAGCAGACAACTCTGAGGTACCTGTGCCTGCATCTGCACTCATCCAGCCAGACGATAAGTGGTAAAATGTCAAAAATGCACAGGTTGCAAAGATTGAAAGAGATGCTTCTGGTTGAGTGTGGTGGTGCACACAAGAGGAGGCAGAGGCAGGAGGATCTCTGTGAATTTTGCCAGCCTGATCTACACAGTAAGTTCTAAGGCTAGTCAGGGCTGCACAGTGAGACACCCTGGGGTGTGTATTCCTGGGATTGTGTAGGACTGGGAAAAAGTCAATGACTCCACTGGATATTCTAAAGTCCTGTCTTTGCCCCCTTGCCCCATTTTTGATGTTTTTGGGGAGCTGTATCTTACTGTGTTGCCTGATCTGGCCTTGAACTCCTGAGCTCAAGTGATGCTTCTGTCCAACCTGCTGAGGAGCTGGGAGTGTGGAGTGTGGGTATGTGCTGTGGTACAATCTCTTGGGCTATGGGTGCTGCTTAGTTGAGAGAGAGAGAGAGAGAGAGAGAGAGAGAGAGAGAGAGAGAGAGAGAGAGAGATAGCACTTTGCTAGCCTGCTGAAGCTCTGGGTTTGATCCTCAGTACCCCATAACACCAGACATAGTGTCTTATGCATGTAATCCTAGCACTTGGGAAGGGGGGAGGCAGGAGGATCAGAAGTTCAAGGTTGCTTTAATTATATGCGGAATTCTAAAACAGTAGCTTAGCTGCACCTGACTCTTGCCTGATGAAAATCAGCCAAGTCCCAAAAGAAAGACGAGGAAACTCCCTCCTAGAGTTCCTAGGTCCTCTCTCAGCTGCATAGGTTGAGTAATAACCACACTCTAAAGAGTACTTTACTATCTTGTTTAATTCTCACAGTAACAATATAAATATTCTTTTAATCAATGATAGGAACAAAGCACAGACATACAACAATTTGTTAATGAAGGGTTGGAAAGAGATGCTTTATACAGCACAGGAGGGGTGCTGTCTTCCCATGATGCTCAGTGAGGCCAGAGAGTTCCTACAAGGGGGAGAGGGCTAAGGGGGCCCTGGGCGCATCCGCTAGAGCTCATGGCCACCACAGGCTTCCCTTGCCTCTGATCCGGTCATTCTCAGCCGGGTACAAGGGTCTCCAGGGAGCTTGTGCTGTGCCCTGGCTGGGTATGAGAGCCCCAAGGGTAGGAGGGAGACTTCACTGACAGAAGTCCTTTGGCTAGGAACCTTGCTTGAACGCTTCAGCAGCTGCAGGGTGGGCACGTGGACCCCAGTGTTACACTCTTGGGTCTCCATTCATGGGCTTTCTGGAAAAACCAGGCACATACATCATTTATTTAGGTAGTGGACCTTGGCAGGTGCTCACTTCCCTGAATTTTTAGCTTGACTTGCCTCCGTCCAAGGCAGGCTGTGTATTTCTGGTCACACCTTTTAGGAAAAATAAAGTGAAGAATTACTTTCCACAAGTAGAAGGTGTAGAAAGACCAAAAAAGGAGTCAGAATGATTCAGTGCATACGAAGCATATACATGCATACTATTTTATGTGTATGGGTATGCACCATGTGTGCACCTGGTGCCAACAGAGGCCAGAGGGTGTCATTTGCCCCAGATCTGGACTTTTACATGGTTGTGAGCCACCATATTTGTTCTGAGTATTGAAACCAGGTCCTTAGGCAGAGTAGTCGATGCTCTTAACCACTGACCCTACTCTCCAGCCTTCTCTGCCAATATATTTTATCAGGGACTCACAAACAGAAGTGCATCTTAGTCGGTAGGACAGGAGGATCCTGCACATTAAAGGCAGGAGGAAAGGAGTCATGTGCAGAGCTAGCAAAGTTGAAATGTACGTAGGCTTTTTCAAAAACATCTAACTTGCTGTATTAGTTACTTATTGCTATGACCAAAACTTAAAAGGGGCAGGGGAGGGATTCTTTTGGATTGTGGTTTGAGGATATATAGTCCCTCATGGAGGGTAAGGCATGCTGACAGGCAGCTTACATGGTAGCCACAGTGTGAAGCTGGGTATTCTCATCTTACAGTTTAGCTGAACAGGAAGCAGAATGCAGGAGTGAGGGTGGGTGGGTCTGCTTTCTCTGCCCCACTTCCTCTGACCAGGCTCCACCTCCTAAACATTCCACAATCTCTTCCAAACAGTGTCACTAGCTAGAGACCAAACAAGAACCAGTGTGGGACTCAACCATAAGACATGCCAAGCGTCAGTTGGGGAGTGGTTCTTCCAGTTAGCGGCCAGCCATGGCTAGTTTTAGCTGATCACTTGACACAGTCTAAAACCTCCTGGGAAGAGAGTCTCAGTGAGAAGATTGGCTGGAACAGGTTGGCCCTGTGGGTGTGACTTTGGGGGTTGTTTTATTGATGTGGGAAAACCCAGGCTGAAAGTGGGCAGCCCCATTCCTTGGTTTTGGACCCTGGATTGTGTGACAAAACTAGCTGAATATAGGCAGGCGTGTGTTCCTTTCTCGCCGCCCTTGATTGTAGATGTGATGTGTCCAGCCAGCTGTTTTAAGGCTGTGATGCTTTGATTTCCTGGCTATGATGGACTTTAACCTGAATTGTGACCTAAAATGAACCCTCTCTCCTCTTAGTTGGTTTTTGTCATGACAGTTTATTGCAGCAACAGAAATGAAGTCAGAACATTAAGAACAGCTAAGATGGCTGCCATTAGGTCAAACCCAGCCCCCGCTGCAACGCACCCAGCTTCCCCAGGCCACGTGCCCTTCCGTATTGCACTGGATGTAAGGCAGTCAGTTTTGTTGCCATTGTGAGCTCATGATGAGATTATAGGTGGGCAAGAGTGTTCTTTGAAACAAACCATGGAGGAAAAAGACCTGCTCTGTAGGCTGTCCTGCCAGACTTGCGAGTTCAGAGGTGTGGCCTGGTGAGGTGGTGAGAGGTGCCAAGGTCCCACATGACCTCCTCCAGAGCCACTTGGCCTTTTTGGTCAAGGAGTTGGCAACTGATCCACACAGGGCCAATGAGGTTCTGCCCTGGCAATTCAGGACTTGGGAAGGCAGGGAAGCCAGTCACTCTCCCTCACCTCTTGTTGGGTCTAAGTCTAAACTACACTGGATGAACATTTTGACTATGGAGGAAGTCAGTTCCATGAATGAGGGTGGCTGCTAGTATCAACTGCAGGGGGCAGGGAGGGAGGGAGAGAGGGAGGGAGAGAAGTAGGGGAAAGAGGGAAGGAGAGAAGGAGGAGGGGAGAGAGAGAAGGAGGGAGGGAGAAACAATGGAGAAGAGTCCAGTTGTTCTAAAATCAAGCTGGATCCACGGACTGATGGGCCATTTTGGTGATCAACTCTTTGCATCTGGGAAGAGGGACTCTAACCTGAAGAGTTGGCTCCATCAGCCAGATATGGGAATGTATACCTTTAATCTTGGAATTAGAAAGATCGAGGCAGAAGTGTCTATGTGAGTTTGAGGCCAGCCTCATCTCCATAGTGAGTCCCAGACCAACCAAGGCTATGTAGTAAGACCCTGTCTTTAAATTAAAAACAAAACAAGAAAAAGCCTCCTTCAGACGTGTTTTCAGGGCATTTGTTTGTTTGTTTGCCAGTTGGTACAGGAGTGACCATCCCACTGAGGGCAGTAGCATCTCTAGGCAGATGGACCTGGGTTCCATAGGAGCATCTGAGTGTGAGCCTGGGAACAAGCCAGTGTGCAGTGTTCTTCTGTAGTTTCTGCTTCAAACTCCTGCCTTGGTTTTCCTTGATTATGGACTGTAACCTGTAAAAAGAAATCTCTCCCCACCGAGTTACTTTCTCCCTCCCCCCCCCCCATGATTTTGTCACAGCAACAGAAACCTAACTAGGACACTGAGTTTGACTGTGTAACCCCAGGTTTGGATTCGTCCGAGTCAGCTATTTCTCTTATCTTGGCAGAGGCTCTCTTGGGACTCGTTTCTGCAGTTCGCTGCTAAGTTCTTCTGATGGACTAGGCAATAGAGTCCTCAGCAAGCCAAAGAAGGGGGGAGGCCCTCTGAGTCCCCCGACAGCTGAAAAGTCCAACATCATCAAGCACCTTGCTTCAGGTGTCCAAGCAAGTGCGTGGCAAAACACAAGTGACAACCCAGTGCTCATGGTTTTTCATCTCCAGGCCCTTCTCATCTCTGACTTTCCTCTTCTATAACCAGGCAGTGTATAATAATAAAATAAAATACATAATAATAAAAATACAGTGAAGGCCAGCAACGTTTACTGCTTATTAACCACACACTTAGCTCTTGGTGTGCAAAGTTGCTATTACTTTATCTATTAATTGAAAGTTGTTTAAAAATGATGTGTGTGTATGTGTATATACACATGTGTATACACACACACACACACACATTTTTGTGCTTGAGCCTGTGTGTAGGCTGAAAGGCAGCTCTCCTTCTACCCTGTGGTGGGACTGGAACTCAGGCAATCAGGCTGGCAGTAAATGCTTTTCCCCATTGAACCATCTCACCAGCCCGGCCGTCTTACTTCAAGAGGCTCTCAGTCTCCTGCACAGTGGGAAACTGAAGTTCAGAAACTTTTAATCAGCTTGCTGAAAAAAACACTTGTCACTGTCGAGAATCAAGCTCAAGGTATCTAGGCCATGAACACTCGGATTTAATAAGGTTACCCAGCCCCACCTTTCTATCCTGCTCTTCCTAAGGCCACAGTGCCCACACACCTGGGACAGTGCCTGGCTGTTCTTTTCTGTACTGTGGCTATTGGCCTGGGAATTATGTTCTTCGACTTGTGTTATTTACCTAAGAATTTGCGAGGCTGCTTCTTGCTTAGGTAGCAAATAGCCTCTGCAAATATGGATGAGAAATTGGATTTGCTTATCTCAAAGTGGGGAGAGACATTCTGGGAAAGGAGTTGATGAGACCAGAGGGGGTCACAAAACATGCTCTGAGATTCACTCTGGCTGTGTGTGCACATGCGTGTGAACCTTTGTGCACATGCATATGGAGGCCACTGTCCACTTTTCTGCTTTTTAAGCCAGAGTCCCTCACTGTCCTGAAAGTACATAGGCTAGGCTGTCTGCCCAGTGCACCTGGGTCCTAATCTCTTCACCTCCCCAGTGCTGAGATTATAGACATGTGTCACCACGCTTGGTGTTTTTATACACATTCTAGGGTTGAATTCAGGTCCTCGTGCTTTCAAGGCAAGTCTTTACTGACCGAGTGATCTCCTCAGCCCTGGGTTTCCCTTATTAATCTAAAGAGAGAAAGAGCTTCCTCCTCCTATTCCTCCTCCTGTTCCTCCTCCTCTTTCTCCTTCTCTTCCTCTTCCTCTTTTTCTTTTTCCTCCTCCTCCTCCTCCTCCTCCTCCTCCTCCTCCTCTTCTTCTTCTTCTGTTTTTCTCCCCCCCCACACCTTTGTTTGCTTGATTGTTTTTCATTTTTAGGGACAAGATTTCTCTGTGTCGCTTTGTTGTCTGGCTGTCCAGTAACTCTGTAGACAAGGCTGACCTGAAACCCACATTGATCCCCCTGCCTCTGCCTCCTGAGTACTGGTATTAAAAGTGTGGCTACCACACCATTCTTTTTTAAAACTGGATTTATTGATATATAATTGTACACAACATAGCTATGTATGTTTAATGTACATAATTTGATCCATTTGGGTGTATGCACATATCTTCAATATTATCACCGCAATAAAAACAATAAAAATCTGTGGAAAGACGGACAAATTGGCAACCAACAAATTGGGAAAAGATCTTCACCAACCCTACATCAGATAGAGGGCTAATATCCAATATATACAAAAAACTCAAGAAGTTAGACCCCAGAAAACCAAATAACCCTATTAAAAAATGGGGTACAGAGTTAAGCAAAGAATTCTCACCTGAAGAACTTCAGATGGCGGAGAAGCATCTTAAAAAATGCTCAACTTCATTAATCATTAGGGAAATGCAAATCAAAACAACCCTGAGATTTCACCTTACACCAGTCAGAATGGCTAAGATTAAAAATTCAGGAGACAGCAGATGTTGGCCAGGATATGGAGAAAGAGGAACACTCCTCCACTGCTGGTGGGGTTGCAAATTGGTACAACCACTCTGGAAATCAGTCTGGCGGTTCCTCAGAAAACTGGGCACCTCACTTCCAGAAGATCCTGCTATACCACTCCTGGGCATATACCCAGAGGATTCCCCAGCATGTAATAAGGATACATGTTTCACTATGTTCATAGCAGCCCTATTTATAATTGCCAGAAGCTGGAAAGATCCCAGGTATCCCTCAACAGAAGAATGGATGCAAAAAATATGGTATATATACACAATGGAGTACTATTCAGCCATTAGAAACAATGAATTCATGAAATTCTTAGGCAAATGGATGGAGCTGGAGAACATCATATTAAGTGAGGTAACCCAGTCTCAAAAGATCAATCATGGTGTGCACTCACTAATAAGTGGATATTAACCTAGAAAACTGGAATACCCAAAACATAATCCACACATCAAATGAGGTACAAGAAGAACGGAGGAGTGGCCCCTTGTTCTGGAAAGACTCAGTGTAGCAGTATACTTCCGGGAAGCCGGAAGGGGTGGGTGGGAGAACAAGGGGAGGGAAGGGGGCTTATGGGACTTTCAGGGAGTGGGGGGGCAAGAAAAGGGGAAATCATTTGAAATGTAAATACAAAATATATTGAAAAAAATTAAAAATAATCTGTGGAAAGAATATTTCCTTTTTGATATGCATAGGGTCTTGTGACAGACTGGGTAGTACTCTAGCACCATGCTGCGTCCATCCCTTGTCTAGGGCTTTTGAGGTCTTGCCACCTCTGTGGCTGAACAGAGCTTTCAGGGAGATATCCCTCCAAGGGTCATAAAGTAATCTTTCCTCCAAGTTCACAAAGAGGTCAAAGGACAGTCAGTCCTAAAGTTCTCACTGGGATCACCCTTAGCAGCATTGCTTGGGGGTATGTACCTGGTGGTGAGGCAGGCAGTGAGCAAGCTGTGAACAGGCCTTCAATTCCAGCACTAGGGAGGCAGAGGCAAGCAGAGCTCTGTGAGTCTGAGGTCAGCCTGGTCTACAAAGCAAGCTCCAGATGTGCAGCTCAGTCTCCAGGTGGGTACCCAGAGCCAAGGCTACACAGAGAAGCACTGTCTTGAAAAACAAAACAAAACAAAAGAAAATAAAACAATGCAGTGCACACATTATCTACCCACGTGTGACAGCAACCACTTCCTTATGAAATCTTTAATTTTTTCTAATAAAATATTTTCCTTTATTTTAAAATTCTGTGTATTTTAAATGTGTGTGTGTACATATATGCACACGTGCACAGGGGCCCTTGGAGCCCAGAAGAGGATGTCTGATCCCCTAGAACTGGAATTACAGGTGGTTGTGAGTTGACCTAACTTGGCTGCTGGGAACTGAACTGCAGTTCTCTATCCCAGAGCCATCTATCTCTCCAACCCCAGAACTTACTCTGCAGGTGACATTTACATAGTTCCATGGTTTATCTTGACTCTTGATGTGAGGAACTTGGAATCACCTAAAAGACAAACTTCTGGGTCTGTCTGTGAGGGTGTTCTCAGAGAGGGAAGACACACTCTGAACATGGGTGCAGCATTGCACTGTGTTCCCTTGAACCACGAGCCAAAGCAGAGCTTCCTGTCTTACGCTGCTTCTGCCAGGTGTTTGCCATAGCCATGGGGGGGAGGGGAAATAACAGATACAGAGAGAGTGCTGGCAGTTCTCTGCAAAAGCCCCTTGAGGCATTGGTTGAAAGAATTATCCCCTGCCCCCACATCAAGGGGATTAGGCACATGCTCCCCCACTGAGGCCAGACAAGGCAGCCCTGCTGGAGATCAGATTCTACAGTCAGGCTACAGCTTTAGAGACAGCTCCTGTTCCTGTTGTTGTGGGGGGGAGGGGTACCCACCTGGAGACTGAGCTGCACATCTGCTACATATGTGCCTGGGGCCTCAGTCCAGCCTGTGTATGCTCTTTGGTTGGTGGCTTGGTCTCTAAGAGTCCCCAGGGGTCCAGGTAAGTTGTCTCTGTAGGTTTTCCTGTAGAGTTTCTATCCCTTTTGAGGTCCTCAATTCTTCCCCCAACTTTTCCTTAAGAATTCCCGAGCTCCATCTAATGTTTGACTGTGGGTCTCTGCATTTGTTTTGGTTAGCTGCTGGATAGGGTCTCTCACAGGACAGTCATGCTAGGCTCCTGTCTGTAAGCATAACAGAGAATATCGTTAATAGTGTCAGGAATTGGTGCTTGCCCATGGGATAGGGTTTCAAGTTGGGCCAGTTGTCGGTTGGCCTTTCCTTTAGTCTCTGGTCCATCTTTGTCCCTCCATTTGTTTTAGACAGGACAAATTTTGGGTTTAAAGTTTTGTGGGTGAGTTGGTGTTCTTATCCCTTCACTAGGGTCCCTCCCTGGCTACAGGAGGTGGCTTCTTTGTCCCCACTGTTAGGCGTCTCAGCTAAGGTCATCCGCATTGACTCCTGGGAACCTCCCGAATCCCAGGTCTTTGGGACTTCCTAGAGATTCCTTCCTACCCCTCACCCCTAGCAGCTGCAGATTTTCATTCATTCTCCTGACCCTCAGCCTGAAGGGAGTTGGGACTTTTCAGAATCCATAGTTGAGGCAGCAAGCAGACTAGAGCCGGGGCAAGGCGGACAAGCTTGAAGCAAGGTTGTGCTTGAGCCATTCCACAAACAGACTGGCCATAAAAGATAAGGGGCATGCCTGGGAAAACTCCTATGGGTCATACACTATCTGGACTGGAGTCTCCTGTCTCCTGTCCTTGGATGCAGTTTAAAATGACCTTCCTGCTAACAAAAATAAACCGCCCTCCTACATTGCTGATGGCCTGATCTGCACGTATGCCAAAAAAAAACCCACCTTGCGCACCAGAATCCCCCGCCAATGTTTGAATCAGCAAATCATGTGTAACCACGCCACCCCCCCCCCCGACAACCCCCTGACTTTTCCTATATAAACCCCTAACTTTTAATCTTCGGGGTCAACTCCTCTGTCTCCTGTGAGATTCGTGTTGGTCCAGAGCTCTGATAATAAACTACCTCATGCGTTTGCATCAAGTCGGTCTCTCGCGTTTCCTTGGGTGTACACTATCCCGAGAATGGAGTGGGGGTCTCCCCAAAAGGAGGTCCTACAAGCCCTGTCTCTTTCCACACCTGATCCTAAACACCCCCATTCCTCTTCCCATTCCCTCTCCCACCCAGTTCCCTCCCTCCTCCTGCCTCCCCTTCTACATAAGATCCAAGCGCCCTTACTTGTGCCTTTCTTCTTGTTTAGCTTCTTTAGGTCTGTGGAGTGCAGCATGAGTATCCTGTCCTTTATGGCTAATGGCCACTTATCAGTGAGTATGGACCATGCATGTACTTTTAGATCTAGGTCACCTCACTTAGGATGATATTTTCTAGTTCCATCCATTTGCCTGCAAAATTCATGATCCCCTTGTTTTAAATAGCTGAATAGTATTCCATTGTGTAAATGAACCACATTTTCTGTATCTATTCTTCAGTTGAGGGACATCTGGGTTGTTTCCAGTTTCTGGCTACTATGGATAAAGCTGCTATGAACATAGTGGAGCATATGTCCTTGTGGTGTGGTGGAATATCTTTTGGTATATGCCTAGGAACAGTATAGTTCAGACTGGAGGTAGAACTATTTCCAATTTTCTGAGAAACTGACAGATTTATTTCCAGAGTGGTTTCCAAGTTTGCAATCCCACCAGCAATGGAGGAGTGTTCCTTTTTCCCACATCCTCACCAGCATCTTGAGTTTTTGTCTTATTCATTCTGACTGGTGTAATGTGGAATCTCATAACCATTTTAATTTGTATTCCTACGATGACTAAGGATGTTGAACATTTCTTTAAGTGCTTCTTGGTTATTAGAGATTACTGTGCTGAGAACTCTCTGTTAAGCTCTGAACACAATTTTGTAATTGAATAAATTGTAATTGGATACGTTTGTTGGAGTCTAACGTCGTGAGTTCTTTATATATTTTGGATAAGCCTCTGTCAGATGTAGGGTTAGTGAAGATCTTTTCCCAATCTATAGGCTGCTGTTTTGTCCTACTGACAATGTCCTTTGCCTTACAGAATTATCAATTGTTGATCTTAGAGTCTGAGCCATTGGTATTCTCTCCAGGAAATTGTTTCTGGTACCAATGCAGTCAAGGCTATTTCTTACTTTCTCTTCTATGAGATTTAGTGCATCCAGGTTTTATGTTGAAGTCCTCAATCCACTTGGTCTTGAGTTTTGTGCAGGGATAAATAAGGATCTATTTTCATTCTTCTACATGCAGACATCCAGTTTGACCTGCACCATTTGTTGAAGATGCTTTCTCTTTTCCATTGTATAGTTTTGGGTTCTTTGTCAAAAATCAAGTGTCCATAGGTGTGTGGACTCCTATGTTTATTTCTGTGTCTTTGATTTGATTCTCTTGTCTAACTTCTTTGATTCTGCACCAATACCATACACTTTTCATTACTATTTTATTTATTATATGTAAGTACATTGTAGCTGTCTTCAAGCACTCCAGAAGGAGTCAGATCTTGTTACAGATGGTTGTGAGACACCATGTGGTTGCTGGGAATTGAACTCAGGACCTTCGGAAGAGCAGTCCTGAGCAGTCCTCTTAACCACTGAGCCATCTCTCCAGCCCCAGTTTTCCTTACTATTGCTCTGTAGTATAGCTTGAGGTCAGAGATGATGATACTTCTAGAAGCTCTTCTATTGTTCAGAATTGGTTTTGCTATCCTGGGTGTTTTGTTTTTCTACATTAAATTGCTCTTTCCAGGTCTATAAAAATGTGTTTTAATTTTGATGGGAATTGCATTGAATCTGTAGATTGCTTTTGGGAAGATGGCTACTTTTTACTATATTAATCCTACCAATCCATGAGCATGGGAGATCTTTCCATCTTCTGATATCTTCTTCAGTTTCTTTCTTCAGAGACTTGAAGTTCTTGTCATACAGATCTTTTACTTGTTTGGTTAGAGTAACACCAAGACATTTTATATTATCTGTGGCTGTTGTGAAGGGTGTTGTTTGCCTAATTACTTTCTCAGCCTGTTTATCATTTGTATTAAGGAGGGCTTGAGTTAATTTTATATCCATCCACTTTACTGAAGGTCTTTATCAGCTGTCAGAGTTCTCTGGTAAAATTTTTGGCTTCTCTGGATAGAACATCAAGTACTATATTGAATAGATAGGGGGAGAGTGGGCATCCTTGTCTTGTCCCTGACTTTAGTGGGATTGCTTTAGGTTTTTCTACATTTAATTTGATGTTGACTATTGGCTTCCTCTATATTGCTTTTATTATGTTTAGGTATGGGCCTTGAATCTTCAATCTCTCCAAGACTTTTAATATGAAGGGGTGCTGAATTATGTTGAAGGCATTTATAGCTTTTATTTTATTAAGCATTTTTGCATTGATGTTGATAAGCAAAATTGATCTGAAATTCTCTTTGTTGAGTCTTTTTGTGATTTAGGTATCAGGGTGATTGTCACCTCATAGAATGTATTAGGTAGTGTTCCTTCTGTTTCTGCTGTGTGGAATAATTTGAGGAATATTGGTATTAGCTCTTCTTTGAAAGTCTGGTAGATTTCTATGCTTAAACCATCTGACCCTGGGTTTATTTTGGTTGGGAGACTTTTAATGACTGCTTCTATTTCCTTAGGGGACATGGGACTATTTAGATTGCTTACCTGATCTTAATTTAATTTTGGTAAGTGGTATCTGTCTAGAAAATCATCCAGTTCATTTAGATTTTCTAGTTTTGTGGAGTACAGGCTTTTGAAGTAACCTAACCCTAACCCTAATGATTTTTTTTTTTAATTTCCTTAGTTTCTTCTGATTTTCTTAATTTGTATACTGTCTCTGTGCCTTTTAGTTAGTTTGGCTAAGGGTTTGTATATCTTGTTGATTTTCTCAGAACAAAACAAAACAAAAAAAGGGCTCTTGGTTTTGTTGATTCTTTGTATCCTTCTCTTTGTTTCTAAATGACTGAGTTCAGCCTGAGTTTACCTATTTCCTGTTGTCTCTTCCTCTTGGGTGTGCTTACTTCTTTTTGTTCTAGAGATTTCAGGTGTGCTGTTAAGTCACGAGAACCAAGATCTCTCCAATTTATTTATGAAGGCACTTAGTACTATGAATTTTCCTCTTAGCACTGCTTTCATTGTGTCCCATAACTTTGGGTATATTGTGCCTTCATTTTCGTTGAATTATAGAAAGTCTTTAATTTCTTTCTTTATTCCTTTCCTAGTCAAGTGACTGTTGAGTAGAGAGTTGCTCATTTTCCATGAGTATGTGGGCTTTCTGTTGTTTCTGATATTGTTGAAGTCCAGCCTTAGTCCATGGTGACCTGATAAGATGCAAGGGGTTATTTCAATCTTCTTGTACCTGTTGAAGCTTGCTTTGTGCCTAATTATATGGTAAAATTTGGAGAATATTTGGTGAGGTGCTGAGAAGAAGCTATATTATTTTGTTTTGGGGTGAAAAATATCTAATCTGTTAGATCCATTTGGTTCATAACATGTTAGTTTTATTGTTTTTCTGTATATTTTCTGTTTTGATGACCTGTTTATTGGTGGAAGTGGGGTGGTGAAGTCCTCCAGAATTATTGTGTGGTGTTCAATGTGTGATTTGAGCTTTAGTAAAGTTTCTTTTATGAATGTGGGTGCATTGTATTTGGGGCATTGAATGTTCAGAATGGAGATGTCATGTTGCTGGATTTATCCCTTTGATCAGTGTGAAGCATCTTTTCCTCTCTTATGGTTACTTTTTGTTGAAAGTCTATTTTATTAGATATTAGAATGGCTACTCCAGCTTGTTTCAAGGGTCTGTTTGCTTGGATAACCTTTTTCCAATCTTTTTCTGCCAAGGTAGTGTCTATCTTTGTTACTAAGGTGTGTTTCTTATATGTCTTTTTATTGGTGAATTGAGTCCCAATATTGATAGTGAGCAATATTAGTAGCCAATGATTGCTATTTCCTGTTATTTTGATGTTGTTGGTGCTATGTATGTGTGATTCACTTCTTTGGGGTTTGTTGTGAGATGATGAATTCCTTGTGTTTTCTTGGGTATAGTCACCCTCCTTGATTTGGAGTTTTCCTTCTAGTATTTCTATAGGGCTGTTTTTGTCATCGAATATTTTGGTTTCTCCATCTATGATGATTGAAAGTTTTGCTGGGTACAGTAGCCTGGGCTGGCATTTGTGATCTCTTAGGACCTGCAAGACACCTGTCCAGGATCTTCTGGCTTTTAGAGTCTCTGCTGAGAAGTCAGTAATTCTGATACTTCTGCCTTTATAAGTTACTTGGCCTTTTTTCTTAAAGCATTTAATATTCTTTCTTTGTTTGTACATTTAGTGTTTTGATTGCTATGTAGTGGGAAGATTTTCTTTTTTTTTGATCCTATATATTTGGTGTTCTGTAAACTTCTTATACATTTATATTCATTCCCTTCTTTAGGTTAGGGAAGTTTTCTTCTATGATTTCGTTGAAGATAATTTCAGGCCTTTTGAGCTAGGAATCTCCATTTTCTTCTATTCCTATTATTCTTAGGTTTGGTCTTTTCATTGTGTCCCAAATTTCCTGGATGTTTTGAGTTAGAAACTTTTTCTTTTTGCTATTTTCTTTGACTGGTGCATCAGTTTCTTCTATGGTATCTTCTATGCCTGAGATTCTCTCTTCTGCCTCTTGTATTCTGTTGGTGCTGCTTGTGTCTATAGTTCCTGTTATCTTTCTTAGGTTTCCCTTCATTTGTGTTTTCTTTATTGTTTTTATTTCCATTTTTAGGCCTTGGGCCATTTTATTCATTTCCTTTACCTTTTGATTGTATTTTCCTGTATTTCTTTAAGGGATTTATTTTAAAATATCCTTTTTGAAGATCTCTAACATCTTCATGAGATGAGATTTAAGGTTACAGTTTTGCTCTTTAGGTGTGTTAGGATATCCAGGTCTTGCTGTAGTAGGAGAGCTGGGTTCTGATGGTATTAACTATGTCCTTGGGCTTGCCTTTCACCATCTGGATGTCTCTGGTATTTGCTGGTCCTGTAGTCCCTGGCTGTGCTGGGGACTGTCTCTGCCTCTGATAGGGAGGGTCAGAGCTTAAGGCTGCTGGGCTTGCTGGGGGTCCTATCAGGCAGGGGGATTGGGGTGTGGCTATCTCACACACTCAACCTGGGGTGTCCCAGGTTGGGGCAGGCCTCCTGGGAGGCAGGGTGAGTGGCCCACCCAAGTTTAAGAGCTCATGATCTCAAACTCTTATTGTGATCTATATGTCCACATTCACATGAGCATACTTACAGGACCCAGAGAGCAATGTTGGGTGACCTGCTCTGTCTCTCTCTCCATTTTATTCCCCTGAGACAGCATTTCTCACTGTCTCTGCCCCAGCCCAACATATGGCCATGTCTGGCTTTTAACATGGGCACTGGAGACCTGAACCCAGGTGCTTTCGACTGTTTGGCTATCACTTACTCACTGAGTCACCTCCCTAGGTGGCTACACGCATAAACTTTCTTCTTCCCCCACCCCTCTCTCTGCCACTCCCCTTCCACAACCTTGGAAGGTCAGTCTGTTAAATACAAATTCCCAGAACCCCCTGCCTGGGCAGAGTTTGTAGAGACTGAGCCAAAATCTGCATTTCAATGTCTTTCCCTTTACAGCAGCTTTGGCGTCTGGATTTTGAGAGTTGCTGTGTTGCCTGTAAGACACAGGAACAGAGCAGGTGAAGGAGCTGGCCAACTAGGACACAGGCTTTTGTGCTGGCTACACAGCTGGTTTCTTGGGTGACTTTGGCAAGTGATTCACTATTTCCGGGTTTATTCTTCTTGGTGGTAATAATTATACACAGCTCAGAGAACTATTCTAAGGTCTGGGTAGCGGAGTGCAAATGATGTGCGTAGCTGGGTACCTGGTGCAGTTAGCATTCAAGAGGCTTTGTCATTACTGAATAAGTCTTTGTAAAGAGATCTCTTGATTTTCTTGCAGTAGTCAGAGCTACAGTTAGAGTCCTCCCTCAACCAGGCCAATTATTACTTGGAATTTATGAATTTTAACAATTCTGTTTCACTGAGAAGAAAACCAAGGTTCAAAGCTTACCTGCCTTGTCCAAGGACGGAAGGGGGCCAAAGCTCATTATGACTTACTTATGAAACCTCTGTCCACCACACCATACTGTTCTTACAGATACAGGAAATTCTGGTTGTCTTGTTTTCTAAATTGAATCTTCTCCCAGTTTACCTTTAAAACTAGGTTTGTAATATCTTGGTTGCTTGAAGCCTGGCACATTGGTTTGTTATGTTAAGTGTTTGGGTTCTGGATGCTGCCCTCTACCAGTGAGGATGGGAATTGCAGTCCCGGGAGTCGGGCTAGGGCTTCTTGTAGACCTCTCTTTGTAGTCAAAAGGGTCCGGTCCACTTGTCAAAAACCGGTACCACCATCTTCCAGAGAAACAGTAGCATCCAGAGCCTCAGCCCTTTCAGATAGGATGACCCTTTTCTTTTGAAGAGATGGAACAAGGAAGATTGAGCATCCTCTGAAGGACCCAGAGGCATAGACAAATTATAACCCAAGACCTTGCCTTGGCTCTGGAGGCCAAGATATATTATATTATATTATATTATATTATATTATATTATATTGTATTCATTCATGAATACATGTAGTCCAGACTTGCTCATGTAGCTGGGAACATTGAAATTTAGTCCTCATGACTCTATCCCCTAAGTGCTGGGAATTACAGATGTGCGCTACCATGTCTCTTTCATTCAATTTCTGAACATGAGGCTGTGTGTATGACAGGGATCCTAGCAAGTGAGCTTCAGCTCCAGCCTTGTCTTTGCTTTTTGTTGGACTCATTTAAAATACCCACCTCCTTCTCCCTGTCTTTATTTATTATTCCTCAAGCAAGCTATTAGACATTATGTTAAAGCCAGATTGAGCCCCACAGTGAGGCATGATCCTCCCATCCTGCTGTCTATCTGATGCCCTTCGCCCCATTCTCTGTACCTCCTGTTGTCCCTCTTCCCAGATAGCCACTGTTACCAGTTCCTTTGGGTTCATCCAGGAACTCTCAGTATGCATAGAAGCATATAGTGCCTTTTTGCATTTTTCTTTCTGTTAGTTTATTTCTTTAAATTTTTATTTATTGTGATGGTGTGTGTGTGTGTGTGTGTGTGTGTGTGTGTGACCATGGTGCACATATGGAAGTAGGAGGGCAAGCTTGGGAAGTCAATTCTCTCTGTTGTGGGTTTTGGGGAGTGAACCAGGCCATCAGGCTTACAGAGCAAGCACTTTTGCTCACTGAGCCATTTCTCTAGCCCTTGTTCTTTTTTCTTTTTTAAATTCTAAATTGAAGAGTAGCTTTAGATGTATAGAAATATTGAACAATAGGCACAAAGAGTTCCTATAGATACCTCACCCTTTCTCCCTTAATGTAGCAACTTGTATGACTCAGGGACAGTTGTTAAAATGAGAAATGAACAGTGTTCCATTGTTTGCTACCCAAAGTCCAGGCTTGGTGCCTAGGGATGCAGCTTGCTTGGTAGGATGTTCATTTAGGATGCACGGGGCCCTGGGTTCAGTCCCCAGCACAGTCCGAATCAGGTGAGATGGCATGTACCTATTACCCCAGCACTTGGAAGTAGAAGCAGGAGGAGTAGAAGTTCAAAGCCATCCTTGGCTACATTGCTGGTTCAAGACCAACTTGAGCTAGATGAGGCCCTGTCTCAAAACCAAACCAAATAAACAAACAAAAAACATGAAGCTTTGTTCTGATGTACAGGATTTCCCACCAGTAAGCTGCTGGGTGATTCAACTCCCAATTCTATTTCCTACTTCATATATATCTTCCCTCCCTCCCTCCATTCCTCCCTCCCTCCCTCTCTCCCTCTTTCCTTCCCTCCCTATCTGGTTTTTAAGACACAGTCTGGATGCAGCCTAGACTAGAACTCATGACATCATTGTGCTAGGCAGTTGATATGGTTTTACTTAGATAGAGAACACACCCAAAGAAAATTATTTGTCACTTTTTAAGACCAAACCAAAAAAGACAAACCAAAAACTATGGCAGTGAGCCCACAAAACCCATACCCAACAAAGAAAACTATGAAGTCAAATACTACTTATTATTTGTTGAACTACTTATAAAACTCTGGTTGACATATGCCATACACTTCAGTGAATTCTGTTTGCATGACACACCCATTGCTGCAGATGGAGAGACTAAGGCTTGGGAAAGACAGGTGACTCACTAGCCCTTGCTCAGTTAGAAAGGAGGTGTGGACTTGGAGTACCAGCTTGTTGACCCCAGGGTGTTGAACCTACAAGTTGATTTCTTTCTCTGTAGCAACCAAATCCTTGAGCGGCTTTGTCTAATGACCAGAAACGTTCTTTATGGGATTTGGATTTGACCATAGGCCTCAGTGACAATTTATTTTGTGACTTCCTGGTATAAATGGAGTTCTTTTTTATAGGAACTGAGACTCTTAGAGTGCAGATCCAGGGGTTTTAATTGGGTGAAAGGGAGTACCAAGTAGCAGAGTGCATACTGAATAGAATCAGTGAGCACCTGCTTCAATCCTGGTTGGCTTTGGCAACAATCCCGGTGCTCATTAACAACAGCAATTGCCTCAATTTAGTGACCTGTGGCAGGTGCTGTCCAACGCAAGCTAATCTTTTTGCAATACTATGCTAAGTCACAAACAACATGCCCATGATAGCTGAGAAGACAAACGGTCTATGCATCAAGCAACTTGATATGCTCAAGACCAAACAGGTAGGTAGAAAATATTCATCGTGTGTGTGTGTGTGTGTGTTGTTGTTGTTGTTGTTGTTGTTGTTTATGGTGTTAAAAGTCTAACCTAGGGGCTTTCACAAGCTAATCAAGTGAACTACCACTGAGCTATCTTTCACTTTACCTCCTACATTCCAAATTTAAATCTGGATGAAAATTCCAAAGCCTATATTGTTCAAACTCTGGTTTATAGCATAGGCAAATACAAATATATCAGGAACACATGAAGTGGCTAATATTTATTTTCTATGTAGCATACACTATTCCAATTTCTGGGTGCAATTATCAAATCCATGGTGATTTTGTGAAGTCAATATATATAGTTATCCCTTGGTATCCATGGTGGGAGTGGAGTTAGATACAGGATACTTGTAATACCAAATGCTGAGGGTGCTGTAGTCCCTTGGTATTCATGGAGGGTTGGTTCAGCATGCCCATGATTTCAAATTCTGAGGATACTCTTTTCCTTATGCAAGATGGCATGGTGGACCCCACTACACAGCTCTGCTGCACGCTTTGAGTGGGTGGCTTTCAGTGCTGAGCGCAATGCGGGTGCTAGGTAAGTAACAGTTACGCAGCCCTGTGGAGGGAGGATGGCAAAGATGAAGTCGGTACATGGTGAGTATCAATCTCCCCCCTCAGATAGTCTTTCTTTGCCAAGAGTTCAGTCTGCAGATATGGGTCTGGTGGATTGAGAAGGCTGACTATTATCAATCAAAACTTCCATTGTCCAGATGGACAAACTGACCAGGGAAAGGGTCGTTTCCTTTTGGCTCTGTGCTGTGTTCCAAGAGCTCACAGTCTCAGAGGAAGGATTATGACACATGCAGACTCAGGGGTGACAAGTCCATGCACATCTCAGGCTTTGGAGGCTCTTCCCTTTTGGAGAGAGGCTGCAGGAGCATCGTAAGCTTGGGGCTGGATAAGTGCCTCCCTGGGCATCCTCTGGAGGTTGGAGGTTTAGGGTAAGTTCCTGGAATCGGCCATGCCTGTCTTCTGCAGGCTCTGGCAGGGCAGCCTGCTTCCTTGGGAGAAGAGGCTGCAGCCTCAGGATTCTGAGCACCGTGTGGCTCTGTAAACCGAGCAAAGGAAGGAGGCTTGCCAGTATGTCACAGGCCAGCACCCCCATGGGCACCATCTGGGACCCACTGAACTGAAGAGCCAGCATCGTCCAATAGCTGTCTCCTCCACCCACAGTCACACCTTCCTGAGTGCACACCAGATCACTTGGCCTAGCAAAGCTGTCAGAGCACTGGGGGACAGAAATGTCTGTTTCTGTGGAACCTCTTCAAGCTCCAAAAGGCTATTGGGCAAACACAAGCGTATTAACAACCTTCTCACATCCCATACCTTCTATGACTGGGCGCTCTGTGCAGACTGTGTCAGCCGATTAGTCCCACCCTGGCATGTAAAGTAGCGGTAATATTATTGGGAAACATTATAATAAGAACATTATCTCTGTTTTATGGAAGAGAAATCCGAGGCACAGGGAGGCTAAGAGATTTAGCTGAAATGTGAGGTCAACACATTTCAGAGTCAAGGTCAGAGCCTAGGTTTTCTCATCTGGTGAGCGGTCTTTTCCTGGAGTCTAATCTCTGTTCATTCTTTCAATGAACAATTCTCTTCAGTCACTTGCTCTTCTTTGTGGTCCCCAGTGGTAGGACTGTCCATATGTTCTGAATATGGTCATTAGACTTCCTAGGGTCACACCATGAACTGTGGTGCAAGAAGAATGGGCAAGAAGAAAAGACCGGGAAGGAGGTGGGAATATCAGACTCCTGCCATCCTACCTCCAACCTGAGCTCGAGCAGCCGAGTTTAGCTGCTTCCTGTGTTAATGAATGAGAGCTGGCTTCCCAAAAGGGGCCCTGCTGCTTAAAGACAAGTTTGAACACCAGGAATTATAATTTGACATTCTTCAATCCACAGGGAAGGAAAATGAACCTCAGAGAGTTCACCTATCTAAAGAGGCAAAGTAATGACCAACACAGGCCTGATAATGTACCGTTTCTGGTACTTGCAGGCAGATATCTGTAGATTCAGATCCCAGCTCTGGGGTTCTGGGTATACCTCAGAAGAGGGAGCCTTGTCCAACATGCAGAGTTTGTTCTCCAGCACTGCACAAACTGGGTCTGGTGGCGGGTGCCTGTACTCTAATCACCCAGGAGGTAGATGGGGGAGGAAGCCAGCTTAGGCTACATAAGTCTCCACCTCAAAAACCAACCAACAAGCAAGCCAACCAGTCAACACTCCATGAGCCACACCTACACCCCAGCGGTGACCCTTGTGACTGGAGTCCTTGGGATGGGATTGGCTATTTGCTAGTACCCATGTCTGCTTGCTACCACACAGATCTGAAGAGGGTAGTTGATATCCTTGGTTACTTCTCTGATGGAAAGACTCATCTTTTGGCCTCTCTTTATTCCTCACACCAAGCTCCAACCAGGAGGCCCAAGGCACGTGATGCTGGCTTATCTAGCCGTTTATGGTTCATATACCAGGATTGGCTCTTCAATGTTCCCAAGAGGCCCATATATTTAAGGCTTGGTCTTACCCTGTAGTTCAAGTAGGAGGTGGTAGAACCTAATGAAAAGAATTTAGAGTTGACCTTGAAGGGACCTTGAGTCCTTTTTGAGTCCAGGACCGTCACTGAACCTGAAACCTGGGTAGGCTAGACTGACTGGTCAGCTTCAGGAATCTGCCTGTCTCTGTCCTCCCCTCCCACAATGCTGGGATTATGGTACTCTGCAACCATGCCTGGCACTCGCTCTTTGTCTGTCTGTCTGTGTGTCTGTCTGTGCATGTATGCCTGTGTGTATGTATGTGCGTGTGCGTGTGCGTGTGTGTGTGTGTGTGTGTGTGTGTGTGCATTCCATTTGTGGACTGAGAACACGGGATTCTGGGACTATGTCTCTTCTTCCTGTTTTCTTTTAAATGTTTGATGGCTGCCAGAAGTAATCGGTTTCCTCCCGATGATCCCATTGTGATGCTTTTTGCCCCCTCATGGCCCCCAAAGCAGCAGAGCTGACGAGTCGTGGGCTGTAGCCTCTGAAACAGGCAGCAAAGGAAACCTTTCTTCCTTTTGATGTATGTGCATGTGTGCATGTGTGTGAGCGCGTATGTCTGTGCATGTGTGCATGCGTGTGCATGTACAGGTGCATATGTATATGAGTATGCAGAAATCAGGGTTTGATGTTGGATTTGTCACTCAAACATTCTTTACCTTATTTTGGTTTTTATTAATTTTTTGAGTCTAAGTCTCTCACTGAACTGGAACCTGGGTAAGCTTCAGAAATCTGCCTGTCTCTGCCCTTCCCTGCCCCCATGTTGGGATTATGGTGTTCTGACTCCATGCCTAGCTTATTTTTATATGTGTGTTGAGCATTCAAGACGGGCCCTCATGCTTGTAAAGACAGCTTGCTATCTGCTGGGCCATGTCTTGGGCCTCTTCATCTTTTTAAGTTTTTCCACCTGGTGTTTGTTACAGTGACACCGAATCCAGGGTACCCTCCCACAAGGAAGAATTTTTGGTCATTTTCTATTTGTCACCATCTTCTGGAATTCAAGTGCAAGGGAGTATTCTGTTCTCCTGGACAGGGACAGGGTGGCCTTCTGACAAGGCAATGCAAACAGAAGGCCGTGTGTCACTCTTAGCAGCTGGGTGACCTCATTTCATAGCTCCCAGCTTCACTTCAGAGAGTGGCCTTAGGGTTTTGATGATCCCCAAGGGCCTCTGAAGCTTCAAGGTGGCATGCTCTGACAACCCTGGACACCAGAAAATAAGATTATGTCCTTGGCATCCAGACATTTCCTCAGAAAGTCCTCTCCCTCTGCACAGACCCATGAATCAGACGGAGTCGTCGCTCGCTTGCTCGCTGCCTCTGCTGGGTGACTGATGAGACTCTGGAACACTCCTGGCCCCTGGGAAACTGGTCTGCTGAGATCTGACCAGAGCCGGACCATCCTGATCCAGTCATGGCAGAGCCAGAGAGCCTCAGGTAGGGCCAGGGTCTATACAATGAGTGTAAACCCTGTCAGGGGACAGTTCCTGGCAGAGGCTGCACGTGAGTGAGCAGAGCATCCAAGGTGCTTGCTGGTGGCAGCAGCTTAGCTGAAATGGGTTCTGAAGTGACCCTTCCATGTCCTTGTCGTTGGATGAGCGGCTGCTAATTTGGTAGGTCGGATTGCAGAATGCTGACAATCACATTTTAAAAATTAAATTTATTTTAAAATCATTTGTTTGTTTATTTATTTATTTATTTATTTATTTATTTGTGTGTGTGTGTGTTTGCGCATGCATCCATGGGTGTGTCATGGCTCCCATGGAATCAGATGACAGTGTTGGTTTTTTCCTTCTACCATGTAGATTCTAGGGTAGGAACTGAGGTCCTCTGGTTTGCTGACAGGTGTTTTTATCTACGGGGCTAATTTGCTGGCCTAATTTAAGTTTTTATAAATGTGTGCACATTGTCTCTGTGTGCACAGGTATACCCACTTGCATGTGTATGTGGAGGGAGAACCTTGGGTTACTCTCCTGATACCATCTACCTAAGACAGACTTTGAGATGGAGCCTCTTGGTGGCGTGATTAATCTGTGCTGGCTGCCCGGGGAGCCCCACAAATCTGCATGTCTCAGAACCAACAGTACTGGGTCTACATCTCACCTGCCGCCTTCTTCTTTCTTCTTCTTCTCCTCCTCCTCCTCCTTGTCCTCCTCCTCCTCCTCCTGTTGCTTCTCCTCCTCCTCCTCCTATTCTTCATCCTTCTCCTCCTATTCCTCCTCCTTCTCTTCCTCCTCCTCCTCCTCTTCCTTCTCCTAAAAGTAGGTTCTTGGGACTGAAGTCAGGAACTTAAATTTGTAAGCCTCTTACTGCCTGAGTCATCTCTCCAGCCCCAAAGGCTTCCTTCATAGAAGTTCCTTCACTCCTTTGCCTCTTATTGACCCCTGCACTTGTGTATTAGTGTACTCAGAGCCCACAGGCATCCCCTTGGCCCACTGGAGGCTTCTAAAGGAGCATGCCACCATGCACGGAATGGCTTCCTGCTTCTCCCTGCTTCTTCTCCCAGTGTCTGGGAGCATAAGCATTACTTGTCCTGGATGATCCGTACCTGTGAGGGGGCAGAGTGGAGAAACTGACAAGGCGTTGACTTTCTAAAGCAATGGCATGTGGGGGCACTGCCTTCCAACTCCCAGTCCTCTGCTCTACAGGGTGTCTGGGTGTCCCCTAGGCTCCCATATGACATCAGAGAGGATCCCAAGCTGCATCTCACAGAGAGCAAACATAGAAAGAAATCTGTCCCCTGTTCATTCCAAGGGTGACAGTGAGCTGGGGGTAAAGAGCCTTGCCCTTTAAAGGCATGCTGGGATGGGCCATGAGCTCTCTGGATAAAATAATAGGGAATGAGAATTCCGAATCTTGGTGGAGCCCAGATTCTAGCTCTCCACGAACAGCCACAGAATCCAAAAGACCAGAGAAGGGCAACTTTGAGCTCATTTTGTGCAGTCTAGACCTTTCTCTTACACGTGGGGAAAACAAGATCTAAGGGGGAGAAGGCTGAGCTGATGACCTATAGGTATGCTGAAGTGTTTTAAGTAAGTGCGCAAACCAGGAGCCCACGAGAGCTCAACAAGGCTCAGGGTGGCGAACTGAGGCACACCTGTTTGATTGATGGGATGCAAGAACACAGGGTGGAGCATGTTTGTAAGGTCTGACATGAATTGTGAGGCAAAAGTTAATGAGTCAATCAGTGATGTCTCTCTTGGCACAAGCTGGAGACATTTTTTTTTTTTAAATACTGTAGGGAGTTGAACCTAAGGCTCTACATGACTAGGCAAGCGGTTTACCACCGAGTCTTATTCCTAATCCTAGGGCATACTGGTCATCCGCCCTCAAGGTAAAGAAATAGATTAGAAGGCCAGGGCTAGGGCTGAGGCAGTGTTGGAAACTCTGGGAGTTAGAGCCCACAGGCCAGAACTGGGAGGGATGGTGAGGCAGCCACCAGGAGCAAGGCAGTGCTGGACTAGCCTTAACTAGTCTGCTCTGCAGGCTACACAGCCACCCTGACCACAGCCGGCCTTTGCTCTAACCTGGGGCCTCAGCATCCTTTTGTATTTCTTTGGACTCTTACTAACCTACGAAGGCACTGCACTTTACCCAGCAATTATCTACTAAAGTCCTGGATCTCATTCACTTTCCCTCCACTCTTAAACCAGATTGATCCTGCTTGAGCCCCAGGGTTCTCATATGCAAAATAAGGATGCTACTCAACCAGAAGCTCTCAGAGAAAGAGCAGCTCTGCAGGTGGGTAGCAGTGGAGTGCAATAGGTGTCTCTGATCAGATCTCTCTCTCTCTCTCTCTCTCTTTCTCTCTCTCTCTTTCTCTTCCCCCCTCCATACCTCCATATTTAAAAACACCTTTATAAACTGAAGGACTCATTTTACATAAGAGTTCATTGTTTAAACTTTTCCATTGTACATGGTTACTGTGTTACATAAAGAAATTTCCATATAAGTTAAGTATATTTCCTCTCCCCTCCCCCTTCTTACCATCCATCACTCCTCCTTGTTTCTTCTGATAGTTTTGCTTCAAATTTCATGTCACACGTGCATGTGAGAGAAAACATCGGAACTGCCTTTCTGACATGGACTTACTCTGCACAATATGACCATCTCCAGTTATATCCATTCTTCGGTCAATGTGTAAATTGGTTCTCTCTGAGGCTGAGAAAACTTCTGCATCCATGTCTGTCTTTGTTCCCTGACTTAGCTGCTGTGAGTTGTTGTGCAGTGATCACTGGTGCACAGGTGTCTCATGAGCTTAGAGACCTTAGAGAGCTTAGAGAGGTCTCCATATTGACTTCTGTAGTGGCTTCCGCGAGATGTGTGGGCACTGCCCTCTGCCCACGGCCTCCTCGGTACCCTCAGTACCTCCACAGTAGGTGGGGCTTACTCAGGAACACATCTCAAAGTGATGTGAGCGGTTTCTCAGACAGCAAACCCACCAAGCAGGGTAGATCAACAGTGCCCTCCACTTCCAAGCGCTATAATCCAGTATCAATTTCCTTTGTGAGTAGAGACATAAAACGAAGTGTATTCCATACTTGGCTAACTTTAGCTCTGCCTCACAGACCTGTTGAGGTGTCTGGTCTTTAATAATGGCCTTTAATCAGATCAAAACAGCACAGTAGGGCCTTTTTTAGTGGAGAGGTGTTAGAAGATAAATTAATAGGATTGAAAACAGTTAAAAGAACTTGTTCCTATGCCCAGACTAGATAACCCAGTGACTTTAATGGTGTGAACTGTGGTAACCCCAGTTGGGAAGGTTGGCTGAAGAATGGCACTGATGTAGGTCTCTCCCTCTCCCTTTCTCTGCTTCTGACCGGTTCCTCTCTTCCTCCTCCCATTGTCTTAGTTTTAGCATTGCTATTGCTGTGATGAAACAACCAAAAGCAAGCTCAGGAGGAAAGGCCTTATTTGGCTTGTGATTCCATATCACAGTTCATCATCAAGGAAGTCAGGACAGGCGCTCGCACAGGGCAGGATCCTGGAGGCAGGAGCTGATGCAGAGACCAGGGAGAGTGCTGCTCACTGGCTCGCTCCTCATGGCTTGTTCAGCCTGCTTCCTTATAGAACTTAGGACACCAACCCAGGCATGGCCCTACCCACAATGGGCTTGGCCCTTCCCCATCAATCACTAATTGAGAAAATGCCCTACAAGCTGGCCCACAGGCAGACCTTATCTTGGCATGTTCTCAGTTGAGATCTCCTCCCCTCTGACAACTCTAGCTGTATCAAGTTGGCATGAAAGTGTCTCCACTCCCTTTTCAACTTCTGTGGGCTGCTCCCCTCCCTTCTCCTTCCCTCCCCTCCCTTCCCCTCCCCTCCCTTCCCATCCCCTCCCCTCCTTTCCCATCCCCTCCCCTCCCCCTCCCCTCCCCTTTCTTCCCCTCCCTTCCCCTCCCCTCCCTTCCCCTCCCTTCCCCTCCCTTCCCCTTCTCTCCCCTCCCTTTCCCTCCCTTCCCCTTCCCTCCCCTCCCTTCCCCTCCCTTCCCTTCCCCTTCCCCTCCCTTCCCCTCCCCTCCCCTCCCTTCCCCTCCCTTTCCCTCCCCTCCCTTCCCCTCCCTTCCCCTCCCCTCCCCTCCCTTCCCTCCCCTCCCTTCCCCTCCCTTCCCTTCCCCTTCCCCTCCCTTCCCCTCCCCTCCCCTCCCTTCCCCTCCCTTCCCCTCCCCTCCCTTCCCCTCCCCTCCCCTCCCTTCCCCTCCCTTCCCCTCCCCTCCCCTCCCTTCCCCTCCCCTCCCCTCCCCTCCCTTCCCCTCCCCTTCCCTCCCCTCCCTTCCCCTCCCTTCCCCTCCCCTCCCCTCCCCTCCCCTCCCCTCCCTTCTCCTCCCCTCCCTTCCCCTCCCTTCCCCTCCCTTCCCCTCCCCTCCCCTCCCTTCCCCTCCCCTCCCCTCCCCTCCCCTCCCTTCCCCTCCCCTCTCATTGTCCCCAGCCTCCATGAGGACAGCTCCTGTGAAGGCAGTAACCTTCCTTCCATCAGAATCTGACTTGGCTTCTTAAGCTTGGAGAGAGCTACCTTTACAGTGTAGCACAGGCTCAGGGGCTCACGAGTCCATAACTGTGTCAAATGTGTGTGGAGGAGTTTCAGTGCCTGACCCAAGGCACCTCTTGTACTCGTGAGACACCCATCTCTAGGGAAGGTCAGCTTTTGTGGCTTTAGACACAGACTGTTTCATTGGATAGTTGTCATCTTCCTTTATTTACAAGAAATGGCATGTATTTAATTATTCAACCTTTTACAAATCAGATGCCGTCTCATTAGTTTTTTTTTTTTGTTGTTGTTGTTTTTTTGTTTTTTTGTTTTTGTTTTTTTGGATTTGGTTTTTTCAAGACAGGGTTTCTCTGTGTAGCCCTGGCTGTCCTGGAACTCACTCTGTAGACCAGGCTGGCCTTGAACTCAGAAATCCGCCTGCCTCTGCCTCCCAGAGTGCTGGGATTACAGGCCTGAGCCACCACCGCCTGGCTAGTTTTTAACAAATAAAAATCAGTTCTAGGCTCAGCATTGATATATGAGAGAGGAACATGTAAGGACATCACTACGATCATCCCAGACTTAACTCCATTTCCCAAACCTCTGTTCACAGCTGCTGAGATGTGGATCAACCCAGATGTCGTCCATCAGTGGCCGGAAAGAGACTGGTACAGATACACAGCAGAGCAGTATTTGGCCGCAAAGCAGGATAAAATCTGGTCATCTGCAGCCAAACGGAGGGGACTGGAGGACATTATGTTGTATCAAATAAGCCAGACATAGAAGACAATGACTGCATAGTCTGCCATATATAGAGAGCAACAATCTGGCATGATTAGTTAGGAGCTGGGAAAGATAGAAGGTAAAGATGGTAAATGGGAACCCAGACATGCTTGGGTAGAAAATGGAGGGGGATACTGTAGTTCAAAAATAACCTGTTACATACTTCGTGAAGATTTGAAAGACAGGAGCTTAAAGATTCCACACATGGAGAAGTGTTAGGGAGAGGGCAATGTTAGCTCATTCGATCAGCTCATGAAATAGCATGTGTTACAACAATATACTGTGTTCCATTATATGTGTAAGGATTGCATGGCCACAAAAAGTCGAATTAAATAAAACTATGGTTGAGATGGAGCTCAGCTGGTCCAATGCTTGCCCAGTCTGCACAGGGCCCTGTGTTTGAGGCCTCACCTTCATAAACCAGATGACCTGGTCTACCCTTGTCATTTGAACACTTGAGAGGTGTGAGTAGGAGGGTCAGAAGTTCAAGGGCATCCTCAATTATATCAGTGAGTTCTAGGTTAGCTTGGGATATAAGGGACTCCATCCCCCAAACCAAACTCAAACCCAAACAAACCTAAACAAAACAAAACAAAAATCTTTAAAAAAGATTTTTTTTAAAATTTTTACTTTATGTGTATATTGGTTGTGGGTTTGTGTTCCTGAGTGCAATGCCCATGGAGGCCAGAAGAGGGCATTAGATTCTCTGGAGTTGTCATTAAATATGATTGTGAACTGCCTTCCATGGGTGCCCGAACTCTCCCCTGTCTTCTGCAAGAGGCTGAGCCATTTCTCTAGCCCAGCATGCTGATTTCAAAAGCACCACAATATACAACTCATGTCTGCTTATAGGAGACTGGACATGAAATGTGTTTATTTGTACAGAAAGCTAGCCATCCAGTAACTGCAAATAAACAGGGACCAAAGCCATGGTCCCACGGGAAAAATTACTAACCACACAGTCACACAAGCCTGACAACTCAAGCTCTGTCCTCGGAAGCAATGTAAAAAGCCAGATGTGATGGTATGACTCCGGAATATTAACACTTTCACTGTGAGATGGGAGGCAGACACAAGTGTGTCCCCTGGAAGCTTGGCTACCAGCTAGGCTAAAATACACAGCAGCACAGTACAAATCAGACCCTGCCCCAGTAAGGTGGGAGGAGCAAATGACCTCTGAAAGTTGCCCCGTGACCTTGGCATGCCATGGCATGCGGCACCCTCTCCCCATAAATAAATAAATAAATAAATAAATAAATATATGTATATATATATGTATATATATTTTTTAGACAGGGTTTCTCTGTGTAGCCCTGGCTGCCCTGGAACTCACTCTGTAGACCAGGCTGGCCTCGAACTCAGAAATCTGCCTGCCACTGCCTCCCAGAGTGCTGGGATTACAGGTGTGCGCCACCACCAGGGCAGCCAGGGCTACACAGAGAAACCCTGTCTCGGAAAAAAAAAAGTAAAAATAAATAAATAAATAAAAAATTAAAAGAAAAGAAAGAAAAGAAAAGAAAAAAAGCTTTCCTTTTTTAAAATGAGGCATCTGAAGTAAGATGGGTGAGACTCTGTACCATCAGTTTTCCTTAGCGAACAGGCCAGTGAACAGCAGTGACTAGTGAATTGCATTTGTACTCAGCTAACAGAAGGGACAGAACTACTGTGTGGCATTTGAAATCAAGATTACAGTTTCTGCCTCATCTTTAGCCTTGGTTTCACTTTTCACTCTGAGGCAAGATCTCCTTAAATTGCCCATGCTAGCCTTGCACTCACTCTGCAGCCCTTGGAAACGCCACACTTGATCTTCCCACCCCAGTCCCCACAGTGGCCCAACTGCCTGGCCTGGTTTCCTCACTCTGTTCACTCTTCCTGGTTCATGTTGCCTGTGCTTGTTCTCCAGACAGCCGGTCTCACTGCGGGGCTTAGGCCACACAGCCGCCTCAGGAGCTGGGGGCGCATTTATCCGAACGAAGACAGTGTAACTTTCCCAGAGTTCCCAGGTCAGAGTTCTGCATGATATCCACACAAGAGAGAGGCCCAGCCCAGCCCAGCTCAGCTCAGCCCAGCCCAACTCAGTCCAGCTTGTCCACAGCTTCAGTAAATGGACTGACTCACTGACTCGAGTCTCTGCCTCCGTTGTATCGCATTGTACTCCTTCCCACATCCTTTACCTTCCGGATTCTGTCTGCCTCCTTGTTTTCTTTTGTGTAAAACCCCCAGGCATTCCACACACACCACCAGCTCCACAATAAACCCACAGATCTCCAGGACCAGGGGCTCCTTTCTGTAGCCATATCCATCCCCCTGAATGGGTTACTTTAGAGAGCTCTCATTTATATTTCCTGAGCACCTACTATGTGCCAGGTTTTGTTAAATCTTTGACCATTGTCTTTTCATTGCAAAATAACCCCGAGAAATAGGCCCACCTACTTTTCCAGATTATCAGTCATTAAAGGAGGAGGATGATGCCTAAATTTGGTGGACCTGCAATAACAAACGCTTCTCAGTATAGGAATCACAAGAAGTTCCTCACAGTTGCTTCTCTGAACTGCATGAAGCAGATTCTGTGTTTGTAGGGGCAGCTTCTGGCTAGGCTAGGGGCTGGCTAGCTGGGTAGCTCTCTGGGATTTCTTTTATAAAGATAGGGATGCAATTCTATTCTTATGACTTAATCACCCAGTACTAATATCCTCCCCTTTGACTTAGGATTTTAGCATATGGATTTGGGACATAAGCATTCAGGTGACATTAGGCATCAAGTGGAGAGAAGAAAGGCAGAGACGGGTGTTTGGGATTCAGGTGACTGTACAAAGGTCAAATGTAGACAGCTGACAAGGAGCCTCATGCCCGGTTGCTAGAACTGGAGTCAGTCAGCTTTCACATCTAGTCAGCCCCAGGCTTATCCCGCTCATGACTTAGAAGTGGCAACCACAGGGCTACATTTTGTCTGGAACAACTTAGAGAAGAAAGCAGCAAGTGTGTCTGAGGGCGCGCATCTGTGTGTGTGTATGTGTGTGTATGCGTGCGCGCACGCGTGTCTGTGCGTGGAGAGAGTATATGTGTTTTTGATTTTTAAGCTCCTGGCTCCTTGACATCAGAGTGGGTTCCCATACCAGGGTGGTGAGGCACCAAGAGAAGCATCCTGGGCGGGTGTGCGTGTCGGCGTGCCTTGCGTGGAGCAGGGATTGCTGCACCCAGCGCCAGGCACTGGAGGAGGAGGAATCCGTAGCAGAGATCTGAATAATTGATTCTTCAGCAGCACCAGACGCCCGGGAGCGGGCGGAGAGCGTGGTTTCAGCACCAAGGTTGCGCGCCACCGCAGGCTCCCCCAGTCACCAGCCAGACACCTAGATCGGCCTTGTTCCGCTGCCGCCGTGCGCTCCAGAAGAGGGTGGCCGCGCTCCGCGTCGCCGCCTAGGGACTGCGGGGTCTGCCTTGGCCCGCCTCCGGGGTGGGCGGCTGCAGGCGGACCAGAGCTCCAAACAACGTCGGATTGCGCGGGGGTTGCTGCGTTGCGTCTCGCTGGCTGAGCACAAGTCCTAAGTTGGTGTGGTGTGTGCCTCTGCTTTCCTCTATCCTCCTAGGCGACCGCAGCAGAAGCGCGCCCCAGGATCCTGGCTTCTTCAGTGCCGTGAAGCTCGGTGGCCAGGCACTCTCCTGGGCTCCCGCTGACCAAGTGAAGAACCGAACGCCCTGCGCGGAGCTGGCCCCGCAGCCAAGGGCCGGGAGGGAGCTGCGGTCCTCCGCCCGCGCCCTTCTCGGCCAGGGACCGCGGGGATCCCCGGCCACACGCGCGCGCGCGCTCCCACACTCACTCACACACACACTCACACACTCACGCACGCCAAGCAGGAGCAGGACTGCGGAGAGGGTGTCCAGGCGCGCTCAGAGGACCCGGCAGCCGCTGTCCCGAGTGGAGCAGAAAGCTGAGCCAGGGCTCTCTAGGAGAGAGGCTCCTGGGGTGCCGTGCCTGAGCATGGGGCTGGATGAGCTCTGAGAGTCGCGGCGGCAGCAATCAGCCCTGGAGATGACCAGGGGTGGCCACTGCTGAGAACTATGTGGAGAGAGGCTGCGGTGAGTGCTGGCGCGGGACGCGGAGCCTGGGAGGGCCCTGGGAGAAGCTGGTGGGGGGAAGGTATGGATAGGAGGGGGCGGCAGGACGCACAAGAGGGTCGCTACGTGGGAGTGATCACACCTCCCTCGGGGATCCGGGACCGCGGGAGCCCGCGTCCTTCCCTCCCCCTCTTCTCCTCCCCGTTCGTCGCAAACTCAGCCAGCGCCCCCTCCTTTCCTGCCCCCCCTCCCCGGCTCAGCAGCTCCTGGTCGCACAACTCCCAGAAGCCGGTGCTGAGGCGGTGGTAGGGGGTGAGGTTGGAGGTTCCCACTAAGCTTCTCGTGGGTGGCCAACCTGGGGCTTCCACTCTCCGGTACGCCCCTGAAGAGGAGCTCTGGTTATCAGCCACAGGAGCTGACGACCCGCACCGAGGGCGTCGTAGACACTAAGCTCCAGCTCCCTCTCTGGTTGAGCCCCCAGGGTGCATAAGGGGGCTGTGAGCACTGCAGACTGCCCTCCCCCCACCTTCCCCCGCACTGGTGGGCTGACCCTGCCTCTCCATCTCTCCTCCACCCCGGTTAGAGCCCTGCTGCAGAGCCTCCGGCTGGGATAGCCGCCCCCCGTGGGGGTGATGCGGACAGCGCGGGACAGCCAGGGGAGCGCGCGGGGGCCGCAGCATGCGGGAACCCGCTAAACCTGGTTGCTGCTGAGGCGGCCGAGATGCTCGTGCGCGCAGCACGCCCCATTGCATCCTCCACCTTCTCTGGCTACAGGTACGTCCTGGTTGGTGATACGGGCTTCCCGGGCCTGGGAGGATATAGGCTCAACCGGTGAAGAGAGAGGAGAGGTTTCAGTAGGGAGAAGGGGGGAAAAGAGCGAGCAAGAGAAAGCTGGAGAGGGAGAGCCCAATGGCGAGGCGTTGGAGGAGCACCAGGTGGCGCTGCGGCCCTGCACTCCACCTTGCTCACCCTAAAATGCCAAGGCTGGAGTTTGCCCCAACTTCCCCCGGGTGCAACAACAGCCGGGCCAAGGGGCGCGCGCTTGTACACGCGTGCACGACCGTACAGGCATTTTCAAGCAAGCACTGCACAACAGTGCTTGTGGGCCCACCGCCCGAGGACGTTTGAAGGCTCCAGCTGGCCGTGGGCATCTCTATGGCGGCCTGGGGATGTGCGCAGAAAAGCGCGCGTGTCTGTTAGCGTGTGCAGTGCAGCCCACTGCCCACGTGCTTCTAAGATTTAACTCCAGGGTCTGCAGTGGAAAGGCTGTGGAGGGGATGTACACTTCTCGTCCATCTGAGAGCTTTTTGGGAGCCTGCCCCCCCCACCCCCGCACGTTCTTTGCCAGCTCCCACGCGTTGGCCCACTTGTGGGGTGTTAGGGTGGGGGTGGGAGGCGGCGCTCCTACTCTCCAGAATTTTACATTTCACACGGCGTGAGAGATTGTATGTTGCTTGTGTGTACTCGGGTGTAGGGGGCGGGTCCAGGGAGGCTGGCCATAGAGTGGCTCATGGCTTCTCCCAGCAAGGTAGTGGTGGGGAGTCGCGGGCTTCAAGTTCCTCCAGGCACCTGAGAGCCCGGGGTCACAGAGAGCATCTACACTTTCAAGCGCTTGTTGTATCCCCTGCACGGGAGGCGCAGGATCTGCAGCCGGTGGGTGCCACTAAAGGAGCGAGGTCTGTGGCGCACTGGGCAAGCTCCCAGGGGGTGGGGTCAGTTAACCCTCTAAGGCTCGCCACAGACTCAGGCTGCGGTATGCAGGCGCCGCCTCTCACGCTGGGACTAGTCCGGAGTTCGCTACGCGTGAGCAGGGGGCGGGGTCGATAACTTGGTCCACGCACTTGCGGAGAGAGAGGCTTGCAAAGAAGGCTTGGTCTGGGCTTCTGCTTGTGGGTGGTGGTGGGGTTCATGGCTCTCTGGGCGCCTAGAAGCCGTGGTCTGCGTCAAATTTGGGGAGTCTTGTGTGGAATTTGGACCCAGCTGGGATTGAGGGAGGCGGCTGGAGACCAGAGAGAAAGAGGGAGAATGCCAGGATGGGCTTGGAGGCAGGGATGGCGAAATAACTCGGATTGGACTGATACGTGGAGATGGACATGGGTCGAAGAATGTGGATGGCATCAGCGATGAGTACTCCAAAGAGTGACAAAAGCGGCCAGTGCTGGGGTCGGGTTTCACATTCGACTCTCAGAGCGGGTGCAGGGGCAGTCTATCCTGTCTCCTGGGCCCTTTACTGACCACCACCCGCCTCTCGCTCTCCTCCACCTTACAGGGACCCTAAGTGGCGACCATGGGTAGACTGGGCTACTGGACCTTGCTGGTACTGCCGGCCCTTCTGGTCTGGCGCGGTCCGGCGCAGAACGCGGCGGCGGAGAAGGGTCCTCCAGCGCTGAACATTGCAGTGCTGCTGGGTCACAGCCACGACGTGACAGAACGTGAACTTCGAAATCTGTGGGGCCCGGAGCAGGCAACCGGCTTGCCCCTGGATGTGAACGTGGTGGCGTTATTGATGAACCGCACTGACCCTAAGAGCCTCATCACGCATGTGTGCGACCTCATGTCCGGGGCGCGCATCCACGGCTTGGTGTTTGGAGATGATACGGACCAAGAGGCTGTGGCTCAGATGCTGGATTTTATCTCCTCACAGACTCTCATCCCCATCTTGGGCATTCATGGGGGTGCATCGATGATCATGGCTGACAAGGTAAGGCCCAGAGGAGATGGACTGCCAGGGTCCTGGAGGGGTGGTTCTATTAATGGCGGCCACCACGGGGGTGGGGTGGGGTGGGGTGCCTAGGGCGCCCTAAGTGTCTGCTCAACATGTAAGGAGGTTAAGTGGCCTCTGGCCTTTCTGAGAATTGCTTTGTGTCTCTCTGACCCTGACATGATGGAAACGCCCTTTGGTTTTGGTTTTGAAGATGGGGTGCTCACTCAGAAGCACCTTGGTGTTCCAGGGTAAGCACAGAAAACACAACAGTAGGCCAGTGGGTGGTGATGGAATGTTTGAATGTTTTCAAGGAGCTCAAAAGCAAGTGTGGGCTGTATTCCTACAGTGTCAGGTTTACCAGAATTTCCACTTTTCTCTCTTTGGTAAAGTGATTACACCTGCTACTACTAAAACAAACAACAAACAAACAAACAGAACCTAAGGATGGGTATTGAGGTTTTTAGAACAAGGAAAAAGGGGACAGATTCGTGCTGGCCCAGACTTGAGGAGTGGAGGTGGGAGCCCGAGAAACCCAGGGCTAGAGGCATGTGGGCGAAACTCTGCCTCTAAGGAGGGAGGAGTGCATGCAGGGAAATAACTCCAGGCCCAGAGCGTTGGAGAGCCTGGAGGGTTCCTTCTGTAGCTCTCATGTGGGCTGACAACTTCACTACAGGGCTTCCAGAGATTTTCAGATGGAAGGTTCTGGAAGACGGACCTTGGTATGGAAGTTGAATTTCAGAGATGAAAGAAAACATGTCTGACTTTCTCAGCTTTCTTTGGACAGCAGCTCTTCAGAGCACTGGTTTGGAGGAGAGGTTTGAAGGCTGCGGGGGTTGTTAGGAGAGCTTCTTAGGAATGATGCTGCTGAAGTCAAGAGAGGAAAGAAAGCTTTGAGGGAGAAATGAGAGAGAGAGAGAGAGAGAGAGAGAGAGAGAGAGAGAGAGAGAGAGAGAGAGAGAGAGAGAGAGATTAGGAGCAGCTACTGAGTTCATGTGCTGCAACTCCACAGAAGCTTCAGGAAGGCTGTGGGGTACTTGTGTACAGTGCTGGAGACTTTGGAGAATGCGCCTTAGGTAGCGGGCTAACCTGGAGGAATGGGTGGGTATTTGTCGCAGCACTTTCCTTTTGTTTGTCTTAAACCACTGCTGTTCATCACAGGAGCTTCCGCTCTGCTCAGTGCTCCGGACAGCTCCTCCTGGGTCTCCCGGGCTGTGGCCCAAGCAGTGAAAGCACATGGCTGAGCCAGCGTCTGATTGAACATTGATTCCAAATAGCCCTTGTCTAGCCGGGTCTTCATGGGGGGTTCCACACCCCTCTGTTTTGGAGGGCTCCTTCGCTGGTATAATGAAAGTAGGGGACGGCTGGACTCTGCTTACAGTGTTCTGGCCATGTCAGAACTGTGTAGAGTTTTAGACTTACTGGAACACCTTGAAACTCTCAGACAAAGTGGTTGAAGCACAGGACTTGTTGAGACTTCACCAAGACCACACAGTGGATGATGAAAATAGAAGCCCGTTCTTCTGTTCTCAAACTGTGATCCAGGAAAATCAAACCTAACCTTTAACATTATCACTCCTTATTTAAAAGGAGCAAGACATTAGTTTTATTACATATGAGGTACCAAGCCATGGGTTTGGGGGAGACAGTGAATCAGCCTAGAGGACTTACACAGTTGAGAAGATATCACCTTTCTCAAGAGGCACCAAGAGGGAGAATGGTGGTTCCTAGTTAGTTGAGTGGAAAAGGGATTGGATGGTGAGATCTAAGTATCACCATTGACCTTCCATTCTAAAGGCTTTAACTATAGAAATAGCACATAAAATGAACAGATGTAGCAGGGAATGTTAAAAAAAAAATAGGTGAAAAAGTGTATACCTTACCCAGCATTCAGCAGACAGACCTGAGTTCCAGGCCCACCAGGACTACACAGTGAGAGTCATCAGAGAATTCTGCTCCCAGGTGGCCTGGGATTGTGGTTTGAGATTGGAAGCATTGTGTTGCATTTGGATATTTCTTTTGACTATGAGGTGGCAAATATGTTGGGAAGGGTCTCTCTTGATTCACCCAACCCCAATGTGAGCACGCCTTGATCCCTAGAATAGTGGTCTCTGGCAAGCTTGCTGTCATAGTATCTTCTTAAGAGTGCTCTTAAGATGAAGAAAAGGACCAGGGAATGGAAAGAGGGTGATGTGTATGGACATTTCCAGAGAGGACAAGACCAGAGAGAGATCAGACAGCAGGAAGAAGAGAGGATAGAAGCACACCGGCACATCAGAGGGCTGGGTTCTCACAGAACTGGGGCTTCCCAGAGTCAGTCTAGGAGAGATTTCCACAGCTCTGATTGTATTGGACATGGAGGGAGATGGAGGAGATCACTGGGTCACCCTGGGTCTCATGCAGAGGAGGGGCAGGTGGTACGGGGAGGAGTGGGTTTGGAGAAACCTGGATGTGTTTGAAAAGGAAAGAAGTTGTCTGAGATGCAGGCAGCTGTTCCTTCATCAGGAATGCGTGTTTGGCGTGGCTCTTTACCACCCGCTTGTGTTACTGCTTAACATACATGGACTTTATTTAGCTTTATGGAACCAGTCATGGGATGTTGTCTTAAACTTCCTCACTTAGGTGTGCAGACAGTATTGTGATCAAAAGCCTCAACCTCCCCAGACTATAAAGACCCGATAAGAGGACTCCCATTGGGTAAGGTCCCCCTGGACACACATATGGTCTTTCCATTTGACAATGTGTTAATAGTTGGTTATCAGAGAAAAGGAACACACACACACACACACACACACACACACACACACACACACATCACACGTACAGGCTCAAGACTCCAGGCACACACCACATTTTACCTTTCTCTCAGTCTCCTTCACCCTTGAACAAGGTTTATGCCAGTCGTTCTTAGCCTACCTGACTCTGTGATCCTTCAGTATGGCTCCTGATGCTGAGGTGGCCCCAACACTAAAATTATTTTTGTTGTTACTTTACAACTATGGATCATAATGTGAATATCTATGGTTTTCAATGTGAAAGGGTTGCTTGGGGGATCTCAACCCACAGGTTTGAGACCACACTAAATGCAGTGGTGTCAAGTGACAGGTGTTCGAAGTGTTAATTTAACTTGCTGTGGAGGCATTGTTTTGAGTGGTGTCAGAGGGTAAGTAGGCTTGCAGTGTCATTAACTAACTGAGAGGTGAACATTAAGTTTGGGGTAGATGAAACTCTCATCACAACTCATCCAAGCCTCCCTACGCTTTGTATTTTCTCGATGAACTTATTTTCAGAGCAAATGAATTTTATTTTTAATTGAAATAGAATTACATCACTTTATTTTCTTTCTCCAACCCCTGCCGATTCCCTCCCCAGCCCCTCCCACACTCTCCCTTACATTGATAGCTCTCTTTACTTTTGGTTTTAATTGATACATACATATATATTTGTGCACATATATATATTTGTAACATATATATATGTTACATATATATTTACATATGTAAATAGAACCTGTGGTGTTGGGACTGAAAGCCAGGGCCGGATGTGTGCTAAGAAAGTGCTCTCCTACCAAGCTGCACCCTCAGCACAGGATAGTGGTTCTTTCCCCCTTTTCTTTGTATTCCTCCCCTGCCATCCCCCACCCCGCCCCCTCCCCCTGGCACATCAAGTCACTGCAGGACTAGTGGTTCCTGGCTCACTGAGGCCAGACTAGGCAGACCAGTTAGGGAAATGGGATCCATAGGCAGGCAACAGATTCAGGGACAGCCCCCTCTCCAGTTGTTGAGGGACAAAGACCATCTTTCTAAACCAGGATTCCTAGCAACAGCTCAGTCAGGAACTTTCTTCTTTCTCTTCTTGGCCTATAGTGTAGACTGCACACATCTATGTTGGGGACTTCCGTATGGTTCCTCCACACAGGCAGGGGCCACCTGGGTTGCAACTCCTGGGATGGGTGCGGACGGCCCAGCCTTGTCCGTGGGTAGTGGCGCCATCTTGCTGCCTGCTCTCCCTGCGGGTGGTAATGCCTGTGCTCACATGGCCTGTGCCAGCTCCGTCCCCCTGTGGATCACATGCTTGGATCACATGCTTGGATCACATGCTTGGATCACATGCTTGGATCACATGCTTGGATCACATGCTTGGATCACATGCTTGGATCACATGTTTGGATCACATGCTTGGATCACATGCTTGGATCACATGCTTGGATCACATGCTTGGATCACATGCTTGGATCACATGCTTGGATCACATGCTTGGATCACATGCTTGGATCACATGCTTGGATCTTCCTCCTTGAAACTGTGGCTCTTGCCTTTTCCCATCCCTTTCTTCTCTGGTTCCTTTCCAGGGGTTGGGAATGGAAGCTGTGCTTGCTCTCTCGGCCTGTGCTCTGCACTGAGCTGCACCCCAGTTCCCTCTCTAACCTTTCAGTTCATGCATTTTTAGGGGCTCCTCTGTATCTTTGGTTTTTCATTATCTAATATTTTTGTGTTTGTATGCATATGCGTCTATGTGTGACTCTCTGTATGTATGTGTGACTGTGTGAATGAGTGACTGTGTGTGTGAATGTATCTGTGTCTGTGTGACTGTGTCTGTGACTTTGTCTGTGTGACTGTGTATGTATTTATGTGTGTGTGCCTATATCTGTGACTATGTGTATATGTGTGACTGTATGTGTATATGTGTGACTGTGTGATTGCTGTGTGTGTGTGTGTGTGTGTGAGACTGCTGGGTGTGTATATGCACGTCTGTGGAAGTCAGAGGACAACTTTTTGGGGGTCAGTTCTCCCCTTCACCTGACTCCTGCCACAGTTCATACCCTATGGCAGTGGGGCAGTGGGGCAGTGGGGCAGTGGGGCAGTGGGGCAGTGGGGCAGTGGGGCAGTGGCCCCTGAGCTCACATGATGCTCCTGTCTCTTTTCTCTGCTTCCCATCTTTTTGTGGGAGTTACAGGATTACCAGTGTGTACACCAGACTTTTCTCGTGGTTCTGGGAGAGGGAGCTAAGGTTCGGCTGAGCCATCTTCCTGACCCAGTCCTCTGTTCTTTAGATTTCTTGTTTTTCTTTATTCCTAAGCAATACTGTATAAATGAAAAAAAAATGGAAACACCTGTATACATTTTGTGTCTTAGAGGCAGCAGAAGGAAGAGACTTGAATATGTTCCCTGTGGTTTTGAGCCAGTTTTATTTCCCAACCTGCTTTTATGTTTTAAAAACTTGATTATATATTCTTGGGACTTTTCCTTGTAGTAAATGGGATGCTTGAGTCTGGTTTAAATGACCGCAGAGTGTTCAGACTGTACTTGGCTGAGCAGTCCTTCCTTTCCTCCGTGTCTACACAGTCACGGTGGGCTGTGGGTGGACCTGCCTGGACAATGCCCTTCACCGTGGTTACTTGGTAAGTGTTTGCTGATTGAATCCATGAAGTCATTGGTCCTGGCCCCAGCTCGCTGTAGTTTCCAGATGGACAAATCTGTCGCAGTATACTTCAGGGCTCTTTTGTTTTCTAAGTGGGGACTGATTTCATACATGTGTGCCAACACTGTTTCTTGAACGGGAGATAATTACTAGCCACCCTGGGTACTAGCATGAGTTAGGGCTTGTATGTGAAAGCCCTTGGAAGAATGTTAAGTGACAACTCAGTGGTAGGCAGGGGCAGTTAATGCTCTTGCAACCTGGCAGCTCCTGAGTTGGATGTGTGTGATTGGCGGTCCCCATTAAACACCCAAGGCTCAGGGAAAGGGCAGACATGTAGATCTGAGTGTCAGAGGATCCCACTCAGCGCTGCTGAGGCATCGCAGGGAACTGGGGAGGGTGGAAAGCCTCTCTCTAGCCACATGGAGAAGCCCTGTCAGAAGCAGTCATCCACTCCCTCCCTCCCACGTGAATCCCCCGGGAGCAGCAGGCAGCATCTCAGGAGGCATGAGTAACTCTCCAAATGGTTCCCAGGTTTCTTGGCAATGGCTTTGACCCTTCGTGGCTGTGGTCTTACGCTTCAGAGCTGTGTTAGTCTTCATTCTGGACGCCTCCCATGGAAACCGCTGCTCCATCTGAGTGAATGGGAAAAAAGGGAGGGAAGAGGGAGAGGTGGAGTAGAGAGGGAGGGGGAGGAGCAGAGAGGGAGAGAGAAGGAGAAGGGAGGGGAGGAGCAAGAGCAGATCTTTGGTCTGTGATGAGAGTCACTGGCATCTACTGACTCATCTTGCAAGGGGGGTCATCACATTGAGGAGCAAGCTGTCGAAGGGCCATTAACTGGGTGTTTTGTTACACTCAGACCTCTACAGCCTTTATCTTTCCAATTTCAATTAGTTACCAACACTTTAAAGTTTAAATCATAGCTTAAAAAAAATCTAAGGCCTGGCCACACTGCCACTTCTCCATGGCAACCGTTTGCTGAAGATAAGTCATTCTCTCCACCCATCTTCTTTTGACAGGATAGGCTCTCTCTCTCTCTCTCTCTCTCTCTCTCTCTCTCTCTCTCTCTCTCTCTCTCTCGGCCCCTTACTGCTACTTTTTGTATTGAGGTTGGTTCTGAAGACTTTGGAATCAAAACCTCTGATACTTGTGAGGAAAATAGATATCTATACTCTTTTAATAATTCTTTCCTTCCTTCCTTCTTTCATTCCTTCCTTCCTCCTTCCTGTTTTCCCTTTCTTTATGTGAGACTCCACTCGTGTCAGAGGAGACTGTCTGATGGTCTGCCCTCTCTGTCGCCTCCTCACAGTATTTCCCTGAGACTAATTCTCTTGCTGAATCTGGAGCTCACAAAAAAAATTTTAAAGGCAAGTCCTGTTTTTTTTTCCTAAGATTTATTTATTTATGATATGTAAGTACACTGTAGCTGTCTTCAGACACACCAGAAGAGGGTGTCAGATCTCTTTACAGGTGGTTGTGAGCCACCATGTGGTTGCTGGGATTTGAACTCAGGACCTTTGGAAGAGTAGTCAGTGTTCTTAACCGCTGAGCCATCTCTCCAGCCCCTAGAGCTCACGTTTTTGACTGGCTCCATCAAGCCTTGAGTCTCTTTCTGCCCACCCCCAGTGCTGGGGTTACAGGCACTGTTATTTAGGTGCTGGGAACTTGAACTCAGGTCCTCACACTTACACAGCAAGGGCTCTTACCCACTGGGCCATCTCCCCAGGGGCTGCTCCTTCATGGTTCATGTGTTGTCATGCCGCAGCCAGCATTATTCTCTAGAGACATTTGCCTGGCTATGTGCAGGCCTTCTACTGTGTTCTGCCTAGCCCTCTGGGTACTGATATTAAGTAGCTTGAGTTGGAGAAGCTCAGAGAACCTCTAGCCAAGAGTGTGAGGACCTGAATTCCATCCCCACATACCTGTGTAGCCTTGGGACAACCCCTCATCTTCTCAATCCCTTTTCTTCCTTCTGCAAAGTAAGAGTCTGGTTGATGTCATCTCTAAGACCCCTCTGGTTCTGGAAGTTTTCTCTGCCTCCAAGAAAACAATGGCAAACAGCTTACCAAAATGTAAGTAGTGATACTGTAGGCATAAGAGTGTCTGTCTTAATGGTTCAGAGAATGCTGTGATCCAGTGGTTAGTGTTTTGGCTCTTGAGTTAGATTACCTGGCTTTAAATTCAGGCTTCACCACTTGGTAGCTGCGCAAATGTGGAGGTCATTAAAGAATGAGCCACCTTGTCTTCATCTGTAAAATGGGTGTATCAGCTGCTTTTCTGTCACTGCGATAAAAATGCCACTATAAAAAGCAATTTAGTGGAAGAAAAGGCTTATTTCACATAGGGACCAAATTCATCATGGCTGGGAGGCACGGCGACAGTTCTGCTTTCCTCGCGGCAGTAGCAGGAAGCTGGGAACTTAGTCACCTTCATCCATACACAGAAAGAAGGGGGAAAGAGAGAGGGAGAGGGAGAGGGAGAGGGGCCAGGTTATAAAACCTCAAAGCTCACCCACTTCCTCCAGCTAGGCTCAGCCTCCTAAAGGCTCCATAACCTTTCCAAATAGTTCCACTAACTGGGGACCAGATGTTCAAATACTCAAGTCTGTGGGCGACAAAGTACCACAGTGGACCAACGTTAGCACCTGGGGCTCAGATTCTGAGCGTTGAATGAGGTGGAGGCTGAAGAGCGTCTCTGGTCAGTGCCTGGCGCATCCTGAACGATTCCTAACATATAACACACGCTGTTCACATTTGTGCTTAAGTTTTTTCACCAATGTGTATTTTTAGCAACTACAAATGGGGGATTAAAAGTGATGCAAGTCTCTAAAGGTATTTTCCTGTGAGATACTGGAGCTGAGTTCTCACAGAACTAAGGGTTCAGCATGGCCTTCCTCCAGAGGCCAGCCAGGACCCAATTCTGCCCTCTCAGGGACTCACTGCTAACTTCATCTTGGGATGAGAAGCACAGATTCCCCGCTTCATGGTAAGAGCACTGGGCACTCAGTAGGGAAAGGAAGTTTATCCATGATGTTGCCGAGGCGAGATACCAGCTAAGAATGGCTGGGGTGCTGATTGTTGCCTTTGGCAACAAGCCCCTGCTTCCTTCTCAACAAAACCCAGTCCCATACCTGTGGGCTCTGTCTACACTTTGCTGTTTATTGTAAAGCCTGTTGGATGTGTCTTCAGGTCATTAGGTAAGCTCAACTGTGGTAATTTTCTCTAAACTTTTGGTTCTCTTGTGGAAGGGGTGTAGAGTTGGGGTGCACTGGCAGCTTAGGCGTGCCAGCAGGGGTCGAATGTTCTCAGATCATCTGCATCTGGACCTAAGCTGGCAGACCGAAGCTGGCTTGAGTTCCCTCTGAAAAATGAACCATCCTTCTACTTCTTACACCGGTAAACCGGAAGTGACATGTGAGTGATTCAGAAGCAGCTGGACAAGGAGATGATGTCTTTGACCTTTGCACTAAATGACTCCCCCACTTGGACCTTATGTCTGTACTGGGCATCGGGCCTCGCAGTGTCGAATGGTGCATAGAATTTCTCATGTAACCCTGCCAGAGATTAATGACTCAGTGGGAACCTGGGGAACCTGGCAGCCCCAGAAACATCCTCTATTAAGATTCTCTATGTTCAGATGGGGAAGTAAAGACCCAGAGGCCTGCAGGCTTTGTTCAGAATCACACAGCTAGAACGGAGGTTTATTGTTTGTATTCTTTTGTTTATTTTAATTCCCTTCTAAGTACATGATTGCAAATTCAGCAATCATATACTTAGTTTTGGGGACTAGCATCAACATAGACAACTGCCAATATGGTCACCAGAGTTTAAAAAATTGGTTATCTTATCTTATCTTTCATGATTAAGATGCTGGTGATGAGATTAAAATACAAACCCTTTTTTTAAAAAAAGATTTATTTATCTATTTTATGTAAATACACTGTAGCTGTCTTCAGACACACCAGAAGAGGATGTCAGATCTCATTACGGATGGTGGTGAGCCACCATGTGGTTGCTGGGATTTGAACTCAGGACCTTCGGAAGAGCAGTCAGTGCTCTTAACCGCTGAGCCATCTCTCCAGCCCCCAAACCCTTTTTAAAAATTAAAATTATAAACTTATGCCATATTGCAGGGTCATCTAACAGCTTTAACTGATAAAAATAAAACTGTGTATTTGAGGTATACATGTGAGATATCTATCTATCTATCTATCTATCCATCTATCTAGTGAAATATATAGTCAACCCAATAACAGGACCTTCTCTTCACAGTTAACATTTATTTTTATAATTTTTGTAGATGGTTACCTCATCTTTACTTACAGCAAATTCAACACATTGAGTGTTTAATAGCTTATCTATCTGTCTATCTATCTATCTATCTATCTATCTATCTATCTATCTATCTATCTCTCATCTGTCTGTCTGTCTGTCTATTGTGTGTATGTGCATGGGCATGGACAGGCCACAGCACACCTGTGATGGTCAGGAAACAGCTGGTGAACTTGTGGGAATTACTTCACACTTTCTACCATGTGGATCCCAGGGATCACACCCAGGTCACCAGTCTGGGCAGCAAGCACCTGCTGAGACATGAAGCGGTCTTGCTGGCCTTTGTATTAACTGCAGACACCATGAAGGACAAACACCAAATCTGTGGAGCCTGTTCAGCTTCTAAGTGAAAGCTAGCACTTTTGCTCAACATCTTCCGTGGGGTTAAGAAGAATTTGCACTGTTTTTGGAAAGGGCGAGATGGCTTTTCAAACTCACCAGGACCAGAAACACTGGATGCACGAACACTGAACCTGACTCCTAGATGCATTGTTCACCAATGCAATATTTTAAAAATGCATAAACTCTAGCTTCTTGTAATGTCATACACCTGTAATTCCAGTACTTTAAAGGTAAAGGCAGACAGATGAGACGTTTAAGGTCGTTCTTGGTTGCACAGGGAGTTAGAGGTTAGCCCATGCTGTCTGTGAACCAGTCTGTCTGGATGAGACTGAGCTAGCAGCGACTGTCAGGAATAGGGTAAAAGCCAGGCTGGGCCACCTCGGGGGTTCCTAATTTTTTTTATTATATTTATTTATTGGTAATGTGTGTACACGTGTGGGTGGGAGTATGTCACTGGAGGTTGAAGGACAATTCATGGCAGCCCTTTCTCTCTCTCTGTGGTGTGGGTCCCAGGGAGTGAGTTCAGGCCATCAGACTTGGCGCAAGCGCCTTTATGTTCTGAGCCTCTTGCCTGCCCTTGTTCTGAAACTCTGTATATCTTGAACTCTTTATCTGTTTTTACAGCCTAGCACCCGGGTGCTTTAGGGCTTGGGATATGGATGAAATCCAACACATTCACTTTTTCAAGTGTGCGAGTGACTCCATTTAGATTTGATTGGTATGGGGAAGAATCTGATCCCCGTATCCCCACGTTGACCCCCAAAGGTCTTTATACCCTCGCAAAGGGCATACACAATTGGAAAAGGTGGAAACCTGTGTATGTGTCAGCCACATAAACAAGTCAACAGGCAGGTTGGTGGCCCCAACCATGTTCATCAATGGAAACAGTGTTCTGGGTTATTAACTGCTGTTGCTTCCACGTAATCAGCACTTATTTATATGTATTCATATTTTAATCTCTTAATATAGTATATGCTTATATTCTAGGAATAGATCCATTTTGATTTTCTCAGTTGTCAAATTCTTCTTTTCCTCCTCTTCTTCTTCTTCCTTTCTTTTCCTCTTCCTCTTTTTCCCTCCACCCCTTCTTCTTCCAGTTGCATTCCCTGCATTTGGAACATTTGCTTGTTACAGAAAATGTTGATTGTATTCTGTTACTGTCTATTTGGTCTAGCTCCCCTCCCCCACCTCTGAAAAGGAAGCAACCTGAAATTGCCTTCTGAATGAGTTCCTCTTCAGATTTTATTCCTTCCCATAGGATGGAAATGGTTTTCTTCCTTTCCTCTTCCTCTTTTTCCTCCCCTTCCTCTTCCTCTTTCCCTCTCCCCCTTTGCTCCCTCCTCTGTTTCTCCTCCTCCTCTCTCTCCTCCCTTTTCTTTGACAGAGTCTAATGTAGCCCAGGCTGACCTTGAAATCACCTTGTAGCCAAGGATAACCTCCTGATTCTGTGACTCTAGCTCCCAAATTCAGGGATCATAGGCATGCATCATTATACTTAGTTAGGATATGTTTTAACTGTTCATTTGAATCCATAAAATTCAATGCAACATTGAGAAAGAAGTTGTTTAATTAATTAAAAAATAGCACATTTCCAGATCCCCCTTATCTATCTCAGTTACTGGTTTGAAGAGGAAAAGTATGAGTTGGAATAGCTGCTATTTCCACCTGTAATTCTTTCTGAACTTTATATATTAAAAAGAGCTCCTCTGACTTGAGTGCAGTTTATTGCTATCTGTTGATTTTTTACTTTTTATAGATTAAGAAAAATAATTTTGCGTATGTCTATGTGGGTATGTGCAGTGCCTGGGGGAGGGCAGAAGAAGGCGTTGCATCTCCTATGGTTGGAGTTGAGCCATCCAGCATGTGAACTGGGAATTGAACTTGGGTCCTCTCTAAAAGGAGCAAATGCTCTTAACCCTAAGCCTTCTCTTCAGCTACTTCCATAGGCTCTTACAAAGCCTACTTTGCCCAAACAAGATAAACTCACTCTGTCATGTGCATGTATCCATTGGGGTTTCTATTGCCATGATAAAACACTAGCACCAAACTTGAGGAGGGAAGAGTCTATTTAATTTAATTTATGCAATGCATGCAGGAAGTCAGGGCAGGAACTGAAGGCACGAACCCTGAGGCAGAATGAGGCAGCAGCTGTGGAAGAATGCTGTTTACTGGCTTGCTCCCAACGGCCCTGCCTGCCTTCTCATACCACCCAGGACCCCTGCTCGGGGGTGGTACCGCCTCTAGTTATCTGGGTCTTCCCATACCATCCACCAATTAAGGAAACACCCCACAAACTCGCTTCTAGACCATTTACAGAGGCATTTTCTTCATTATGATTTCCCAGCCATAGACAATTCTGTGTCAAGTTGACAAGAAACAGAAAGTACTTGGTTCACACAATCGTTCAAGTTTAAGGTAAGTGTGAAGTGATATAGGTCATATGTATGGGCCGCTTTATCCTCTGATGAAGACACCCGGACTCCTTACAAGTGTTCTTATCTCCTGCAGGCAACTACAACAGGTGTGAGTTCAGGGATTCCCAGACCCTCCAATGACCATGCAATAGCTCTTCCGAGAACTGAGTCACAGTGTCCCCCACTTACCTTGCTGTCTCCCCTTCTGTACTTTCCATTATTTAGACAATTGTGGTTTGAGAAATATAAGCAGAGAATTCCAGAAATAAGTGTTGGGTTAGGGTTAACATCATGTGTTGTCCCAAGTGATGTGACAAAGCCATGTCATCTCCTGTTCTGTATTTTCTGGTTAGAAACCAGTCATTTTCCCCACTGTATTGGTGCCTGTGTGTGTGTGTGTGTGTGTGTGTATGTGTGTGTGTTGCCTACATGTTAGTTATTCCTTAGCTTCTGTTTTCATTGTGACCATCACCTGATTATCTGTTTTGTGTGTGTGCAAGAGAGAATGAAGAGATAACCAAGTTTATATAGTTTCTGTTATAGAGTATTGACATGTGCTCCAATTTATTTAGTTTTTGTTGCTAGTCTCCTACTGTTCCTAAAGTAAATATTAAATTTTTCCTAGGTATATACATATAAGGAAAACACATGGTATATTCAAGGCTTGTTAATATATACAAGTGCTATTCATGGTGTCAGGCATCTCTTAAATGACTTGACTGTGTCCCAAATAAGTGGAGACTACTGCATTTGCTGGTTTGATAATGTTTCAATTTCTTATAATGTAAATGAATTATTTTTATTTTAATGTGTATATATGGGCACCTGCATGCACATATGTGTACCATGTGTGTGCAATGCCCTTAGATGCCAGAGGAGGGTATAGAATAAGAAGTTACAGGTAGTTGTCAGGTTCCTATGTGGATCCAGGGTATTGAATTAGGATCATCTGTTAAAGCAGTAAATGCTCTTAACTGCTGAGCCATCTTTCCAGCCTACTTCATAGTTTTGAAACTGCATTTTGGGTGAAAATGTTCTGTGGACATGTGGTGTAACTCCTAACCCAGCTGGTGGAGACTTAGAACTACAGTCTGGCATCATGTGACACCTCAGTGTAGTCCAGAGGCTACAGTGACATGGCAGAGCAGGGAGGGGCCGTTGAATCTAGAAATCTCTGAGTGTGCTTAGACCTGATGCCAAGCAGGTCACCTTCTGCTATACCCAAGGATGTGCCACAGGCAGAGAAGGCTGGTATACTGGAAGCCACTTTCAGCCAGAGACTTTCTCTCCCCTTACCCGGTTTCCCAAGTCTGCCAGGCATGGGTGACATTTGATTGCTCTCAAGTTTTCCTCAGGATGGCATTTCTTCCAACCGAAAACCACTGAGCTTCTTGGCTGCTTTCTGTTGTCACGAATGGCTGAGTGGCTCCTACTCTATCCTCTCTCTTCAGATTAGGGTCGCCCTGCCTGAAGACTGAGTGTTATTTACAGTCCACACTGCCTTATAGGCCTGGAGTCCAAGGACTGAGTAGGGGTGAGCTTTGCCAGGAGAATCCTTTCAAAGCTGAGATTTCTGTAGGGCCAGGGGATGCAGCGTCAGCCGAACCCACAGCTACATGCAAAGGCACGTGATCTTCGGGGTCCTCGTGTCATTGGCCAGGCATGTGGTGAGACCCAGGAGACTTTAACACTGGCCTTGGAAAGACTCGAGTTTATGGCTGAAGTGGCAGTTTAGTAAACCGATACTGGTTTTGCTTTTATTAGTTGGCACTAACGTGTCCCCTCCTCCCTCTTTCTTTCCTTCCCTCATCCCCTCCCTTCTCTCCTCTCCTTCCTCTCCCTTTCCCCCTCTTACTGCTCCTCTTCCTCTTATTCTCACCCCACTTCCCTTCTTCCCTTCTTTCCTATTTAGCAATATTAAAACATACTTTTTTTTTTTAAAATCATGGACATTTTCGAGCCCATTTCAGAAGCAGAGAGCGGAATGACGCGTCCCACGCCCACGCACTGCCATTCTGATTCCATCTGCATCTTCACCTGCCCTCTCCACTCCTCCACAGCACAGTGCATCAAAGCAGACCCTGGCATCACAGTCTCATTTGTCGATAAGCAAGAGTTTACCTCACAACGATGAGAATGCTAAGCACTGTTTATTCTTTTTTCTCTTCAGAACTGGAGCTGGGAGGCAGGCCTTAGGATGCTAAGTGAGTGTCAATGCCCAACCATTGGGCTGCCTTCCCAGCCGAACGTGATCATGTGATCATGCAATCACGTAATCATGTGTTCACGCAATCACGTGTTCACGTAATCACGTGATCATGCTCAAACGGCTACCAGCCACGTGTGTTTGCCTGTACACCCAGGACTAGAATTTTGGAGGTGGAGGCAGGAGAATCATGATTTAAGGCCCCATTTCAGAAATGCACATACACTAGAACAACCCGTCCCTCCAAACCAGGACACAAAAGAAAAATCTCACAACCCATCAATCAAACATAGGCACAGTGTGAAGTTAGAGGGGTATAAAGACAATAAACGTTTAAGTCCTACCATTTACAGAGAGTTGGTACCGCTTTGCTACGTTTCTTTCTTTCTTTCTTTTTCTTTTTTTCTTTTTCTTTTTGGCTTTTTTGAGACAGGGTTTCTCTGTGAAGCCCTGGTTGTCCCGGAACTCACTCTGTAGACCAGGCTGGCCTCGAACTCAGAAATCTGCCTGCCTCCACCTCCTCCCAAGTGCTGGGATTAAAGGCTTGCGCCACCACAGCCTGATGCTAGGTTTCTTTCTAGTCTTTCCCCTTATACCTCATATGCAAAGCACATGCATGTCAACTTATGCAGTTGTGGGGTCTCTGCAAACACCAAGGCAAGAAAGAGATCACTCCAGCCCGACTCAGTAGCCAGTGTTGGTTCAACTTCTAGAGTCTGATACCAGGCAGTTTATCGTAGGCATACTGAAGTACAGTACACTTTGGAAAAAAAAAATCTCTGGTGTAACACAGTCCTGTGAGCACGAGGCCTGTGTGTACTTAGAACTCTTCTCTAAGTACATGTCATTTCTTCTAAGAAGATGGGTTCTAGAGATAGGTGACACGTGCTACCTTAAGGGCCTGGGGAGGATCCGCTCTCAGTCAAACATAGTGACACGCATTTTTATTTAGTTTTTATGTTCCCAGGTTGTGTGTTTCAACCTCTTTTACAGTTATTATTGTGTGAATGGGGAAAAAACTTCAGATAATGATGGATTCCAAGTACAGTAGAAGAATTTCAAGTTTTAAAAACTAATAACTATTTTGAAGGCTGTCAGGGTTTTGTGGCTGTCCATCTTAGTACAAGGTCTTGCCCAGATCTTGTCTCTGTAGCTGTATCTGTTTCTAAATTTGCTGTAAAATGGATGGCTTCCCAGCAGAGAATCATCTGTGGGGCTGGACAGGGGGCTAGATAAGGAGTCATGTCCCAGTGTGACCACAGGGGGCTCAGGTTACAGGCCTTGTGGCATTTTGTGAGAATATGTACCTCAATTTTGTTCCTTTCACTAGAAAGACACATAAAGGCTTCACATGTAAAGGAGTGAGAGGAACCTTCCATGGGAGCAACTATATTCTGTAGTGCTCTATATTGAGATGAGTGAGTGTGTATGTGTGTGTGTGTGTGTGTGTGTGTGTGTGGTCTATGTGTTCACATGTGCATGTAGGTGCCTGTGAATGTGTGTGTGTGTACATATGTACACACAGGCGAGTATGTGCACAGTGTGTGTTTGCACATATACATGCAGGTGTATGTGTCTGTGCCTGTGCATGCATGGCGACTGAAGGTTAATGTCATGTATCTGTCCTCAGCCACTTTTCCACTTACCTGTCCAAAAGAATCTCTCACTGGAACTTGCTGATTTGGCTAGATTTCCTGGCCAACAGGTTTCAGGAGTCTGCCTATTTCTGGTTCCTCGGTGCCAAGATTACATGTGCATGGCTATCATGTCAGGCTGTTATGTGGAGGCTGGGGATCTGAATTCAGGTCTCTGTGCTTGTGAGGTAAGGGCTTTACCCACCCAGCTATCTCCCCTTCCCCTTGAGTTAAGGTTTAAATAATAGCAGCATGAGGAGCTAGGGCTTGAGGTTACCAGCATGAGAAATACAGTACCTGACCGTGACTATGAGCCAATCAGACAAGGCATTTCTTTTGCCGAATCCTAGAGCCTGTGCCAGGTGTGAGTCTTCTAGTGTCTGGAGATAGGGAAACAGATGCTTTTGGATCTAGAGGCTGTAGACAATCACAATAGAAACCAAAGTATTTCATTAGTTTATTTCTTTCACAGTGCTGAGAATCAGACTCTAGGTCTTGTGCTTGTTAGGCAAGTGCTCTCCCACTGGGCCACACCTCCAGCCTTTGGTTTTCTGACATAGAGTTTTGCTTTGTAGTTCAGGCTTGCCTTACAGCTGAGATCTACCTGCTTCTGCCTCCTGAGTTCTGGGGTGACGAATGTGTGCCAGCATTCCAGCATCGTAAGAACACATGAGATGGGTGTAGGATGTGGATGTTATTGAGAGCGATGTGTCCTTTATGCTGGTGCGTATGCAGGAAGACAGTCCAGGACCCATGATGGCTTAATGTTAGTTATGCTCAGAGATAATGTTTTAAATTTCCTGTTGCTGTGTTAAAGCATGCTAACAAAAGCAACTTACATGATAAAGGGTTTCGGGTTATCATCCACTTCAGGGAGGTCATGGGGGCAGGACATGACACTTGCAGTCATGAGCAGAGAGCGGTGAATACATGCACTCACGTTGCTGTTAAGCCCTTTCCAGTCCTACACAGTTGAGAATCCCTTTCTTTGGGAATGGTGCCCTACACTGTGGACGGGTCTTCGCACCTCAATGAATGTAATGCAGACACATGCACAGGTCAACCCAGTAGAGACGGTCCATCATGGAGACTCCTTCCCAGCTGATTCTAGATGGTGTCAAGTTGATAATTAAAACCAACTATTGAAGATGGAAAGGCGAGGCTGGTTACATTTTTGAAAATATCCTTTCCTAAAATATGGGACTAGAAACTGCTTCTTCTATCCATTTACCTGCTGTACCTGTTGACCTTTCTCCTGGGAGTTGATTTTCTGTTTGTCTAGGTACCGTGCTTCCCATCTCGACTCTTCAGTTTCTAGGGCAGGAGCTCCCAAAACTTCCTGTTCCCATTTTGGTTGAACCAGAGTTCTCTGTTTCAATCTCTGACCTGAAGGCACGATGTGGTCACTTGTATAAGCATAAAAACAATTGTGTAACCCACAATCACAGCCTTTCGAGGTCAGCGTGGAGTGTGCCCCAGTGGGGGCGCATGGCCTTGCTCTGCTTGTGGATGTCTTCCTTATGTCCTGGAATCAGGACACTCTGCATCCTGTGATACTGTGTGGAGGACTTGCAATGCCAGTGGTTTCCAGGGGAAAGGAGGCACATTTCAGCTTCATCTGAGTGTGACACTGGAATATGTAGGTATTGATGACTTTGAGGTATTTCAGGACGAGTTGTATCCTCTGAAAGTCCTGTGCTAAGATCTGAATGCCCAGTTGGGTGGGGTCACATCTGTAATCCTAGATTCCCGGAGGTAGAGGCAAGAACTCAGGAATTCAAGACTGTTCTTGGCTACGCAGCAAATTGGAAGCCAGCCTAGGGTACAAACAAGCAAGCAACAAAATCAAACAAAAATAACAACCGGGTGGTGGTGGTGCATGCCTGTAATCCCAGCACTCTGGGAGGCAGAGGTAGGCAGATTTCTGAGTTCGAGGCCAGTCTGGTCTACAGAGTGAGTTCCAGGACAGTCAGGGCTACACAGAGAAACCCTGTCTCGAAAAACCAAAACCAAACAAACAAACAAAAACCAAAAAAAAAAACCCCAAAAAAACAAAAACACAAAAAACCAACCCCCCCCAAAAAAAACAAAAAAAACAAACGCAAAAACCCCCCAAACCAAAAAAAACCAAACTCACCAAACATAACCAATGAGATGTAATTTCTAGAACTTCACAGTGTAAATGCAGTTGGGAGTTTTGGGTAATTATGGTAAAGCCAGGTCATCTGCACGTGTCAGTGTGACACATTAGTTGTGTGACTCCATGTTTTAGGCCTGTGGTGAGGTGGTAGTGAGGTTGGGTTTGAGACGCCTGCTCATGGTGGATGGGCCACTGAAGAATGGGAAATGCCACCACTTAGTGTCATGGACCACCCCAGTTGGGTATGGGGGTCCCTGGGATGAGGGTTCTTGAAGTCTAGGTGGGTAAGGATTTGACGGTGACAAACAGAAAGAAACACAGAGGTATGACTCTTAAAGACTGGTCTATCTCCAACTTAGTCCTCTCCTGGCTTTGAAATGTGTGCTAACCTCACACTCCCAAGGGCAACTATGGACACTTCTCTTCTACTACAGAAAAGAGTTCCAACTCCCAAAAGAGTCTCAGGGGGTCTTAGACTATGAACCTCTCAGGTGTTTACAGGGCATGGTGATCTGGTCAAGGCACAGAGGAGTCTGCTACTGCACAGTGTGTTTGAAATAATACCCCAATTTGATAACAAAACTCTTTTTTCCCCATTCATGTATGTGTGTGTGTGTGTGTGTGTGTGTGTGTGTGTGTGTGTGCGCGTGTAGGTCACAGGTTGACATTAGGTGCTTTCTTTAGTTGCTTCTCATCTTTTCTTTTGGAGACAAGGTCCCTCATTGAACCTGAAGCTCACTGGTTAGCCTAGGCTGCTGGCCACCCCAGGACTGGGATTTTGGATAAGCATGATCACACGTGGTTTTTAGGGTGCATGCTGGGGGGCTGACAAAAGCCCTCCTGCTAACATGGCAGGCACTTTATATTCATCACAATTGGTGAGTGTACAGTGGTAGGACATACCACCCAAAGCCCATAGTTTTCTTGAAGATTCCTTCTTGGTGTTGTACCTTCTGTAGGTGTGGACACATTTGCAATGGCCCACTCATCCTAATGCCACAGAGTGTTTCATCACCATACACGTCCTCTCTGTGGGGCCTGTGTGCCTCTCTCCTCCCTGACCTCAGTGAACACCGGGCTTAGATTGTCTCCAGAGTTTTGCTTTTTCTGTAGCAAAGCACCCTTTCAGATTAGTTTCTCTTACTGATACACATGTAAGATCCCTCCATGTCTTTGCATGGTTTGATAGCTAATTTGTTTTCAATGCCAGGGAACATTCCAGAGTCTGAATGTACCGTCTTTTAAAGCATGACAGTTTCAGGACTATTTTCTTGTCAAGAAAGTGAAGTGGATTTGACTAGGGGAAGAGTGAGCTTGTCTGGTGAAGCCTTTTGTGAACTGACTATCAAGCCAGGAAAGGTGGTGGAGTCAAGGATGAACAGAGGAGCTGAAGCAGGTGAGAGTCTGGGAGGAAGAACAGCTTGACGGACATACAGGTTTAAAAATATTCCCCTTGGGAATGTGTGTGTGTGTGTGTGTGTGTATGGGCACACGTGTGCCAAGAAGCACATGTAGAGGTCAGAGCTTAGCTTGCTCATGGGCTGCTGAGGATTCTTCTGTCTCCACTTCTTATTTCCCTATAGGACTGCAAGGCCTATAGATCTGAGTGGTACTGTGTCTGGCTTTACATAGGCTCTAGGGATTCGAACTTATGTCCTCAAGCTTGCATAGCAAACACCTATCTATCTATCTATCTATCTATCTATCTATCTATCTATCTATCTATCTATCTCTTTAGCCCTCTGTAGGGTCTTTAATAGTGGAGATAGGCAGAAAGATTGGCACATGGCATCCATGGAGTTGAGTGATAATTATATCCATGTTAAATGTTAAACTTTGGCAAAAACAAATAATTTCCCCAAGCTTCTACAGCCGGAGAGAACAGCATGAATAAAGACATGTGGGTGGCTGAGTACAGAGTGCGTATGGGGAACCATATGTGGATGATTGTGGTTGGAACGTGGGGTGTTTGCATCTTAACCCCAGCTCTTCTTGATGTGGATGCTAATTTGGGGTTTATGGGAATGGTGTGAGCCACATTCTTGACTTTGCCAGGTGTCTTGTTCTAGCAACATGTCTCAATTTTCTCTTCCATTCGACGGTCCTCTTTTCCACAGACCAACACTGTACTGGCTGTCTTGGTGCTCTCTGGTGGGGTGAGAAGGGATCTGAGATGGGTTTACCTCAGGCGCATTGTGACTTCTCAGGATGGAGGGCAGATTCAGTGTCTCTCTGCTGTGGAGTTTGCTTGGTGGAAAGTTCTGGATGTGGAGCCTCAGCATTTATCTCCCTGCTTGTTTGGATGAACCTTGTGCTGCATCTGGCTTGAAGAGGCCACAGTGTCTGGTGGAGAGGGCTGGAGGCCTTTCTGTGGCTGGGTTGTTTTAAATCTGATGAGGCTTTGATGTTTTCAGTTCAGGGATCTTGGTGGAGCTTCTAGTTAATGAATTTGAAGACTTTTTGAAAGGTTGAAATTACCAAGCAAATCCAAGATTGGCTGTGGTCGTTGTAGTAACCATAGCAATGGTGAGAGGAAGCTTGGAGTTTTGCCTGGCTTGACTCAAGGATACCAAAGTAGAAGCTGATGACTGATGCTGGTCAAACATGTCTAATTTTTTTCTGCATATCAGACAACCTAAGAGGGAATGGTTAAGAGAATGTGCTGCTTTTCCAGAGGACTGGTGTTCAGTTCCCAGAACCCACACTGGGTGGCCCAAAAACCCTATGACTCCAGTTCCAGGGCATCTGACACCTTTTTCTGGCCTCAGTACACACACACACACACACACACACACACACACACACACACACACACACACAGAGAGAGACAGAGAGAGAGAGACAGAGAGAGAGAGACAGAGAGAGAAAGAGAGAGAGAGAGACAGAGAGAGACAGAGAGAAAGAGAGAGAGAGAGACAGAGAGACACACACACACAGAGAATATTAAAAATATAAAGTAAAACTTAAAAAAAAGACATCCTAGGAAAAGTATTCTAGCATTTGAACCAAGTCCTAGGGCATCTCAGAACTCTGCTAGACTATGTCTGAGGACACTTGCTCTCCACACACTATTGTTTTTTGCTGCTGTATATCTTGCTGCTGTATCTTGCTACTTCTGTCCAGAAAGTCTCTACCTGCTGAGCAACACTAGTCTTCTCTTGCTTTTAAGTCTGCATTCTTGAAGATAGAGTTGAAAAGAGAGAGTTCATAAAATTAAGAAGCTGGGAAGGGGCATAAGGAGGACACCACTCAAGTTAGAGGAGCTTAAATTACTGAGAAATCCAATCAGGACTTTGGCAGAGTTAGTGCTGCTAAAAATTAAAAAAGCCCTGTAAATGCAACTTGCGTCTTGTGACTGAGCCCTTGAAGGAAAAGGGATATTTAATACATCTTCCAAGATGGCACCCAATCACTAGGAGATTGGCCAAAGCGTGCTAAAGCATTTTTTTGAGGTAGCCCCTGCTTTACAGCAAAGGAAGTAAACACACACTTCATTCAGCTCTCTGGTTTCAGCTGAATTTTGATCTCCTCTGGGGAGCAGCCTTGACTCCCTCAGGGTAGATTTCTTTCAATAAATGATGTTAAACAGATGGGTGTTTAACATTTGATGCCTTTAACTCAGATCTTGGTATAGCTTCTAAGTTAGTGGAGTTAAATGATCTTTGAAAGCTGAAATTATTGAGCCAGACCAAGATGGCTCAAGGAACCACGTACAGCAACACAGAAGGTCTCTACTCCCAAGAGGCTTGTTTTCTGAGTGGGACTGTAGAAGACATGGTGAGGAACAATGTAGGATGTTTTCAGGTGGTGGTGTGTACCAAGCAGAGATAGATGAGAGGCCAACCCTGGGGATGGGTGGGTGGGACATCTCCATAGAAGGACCAGGGAAGATGAGTGGGGCCATAATCATGATGCCATGAGCTGGGTGGGTGGGAGAAGTAAGCTGCTCAGGTTTGGGAAGCAGTAGGAAGAGTAGGGTGTCCACAGGAGATCAAGTAGGAAGAGGGAAGGGGAGGGGTAGAGGGAGAGGGAGGGAGGGAATAGGAGAAGAAAGAGGGGAGACAGAAAGAGGGAGAGAGGGGCAAAGGGGGGGAGGAGAGGGAGAGAGACAGGACAACACCTGTGGCCAAGGAAGACATCTTATTCTAAGTGTGCCAGGAAAACCTTCCAGGGGTTTGAACAGAGGCAGAACTTTACTTATGGTTAAAAAAAAAAAATCCATTGTCCCTGCTGTGTTTACAGAAAGGAGTGGGGAGGGGATGATTTGGAAGGTATAATGGTACTCTGGGTAGAGACAGGATTAGTTAGCTGTATGCACTGGAAGGTTCTTATGGAGGTGGTGAGGAGAATCACATTTGGGATGTTCTTAGAATGGAGAATGTTCTGGACTTATTGACTGGGTATGAGAAATTAGAGGAGAAGTTAACTGTGAAAGAGAAAGGTTTTAATATGCTTCTACATTCCGGGGGTAAATTTGCAGGCAGGTGAGTCATTGATCACGTGGTGGCAACTAGAGAACTCCAGCTAGAAGTGGGTCAAACTAACCTCACGGCCTAGAGGTAGCTCTGTACTTCAGTCAGCTTGGCCCCACATCCCAAAGGAAGCATAGCTTTCTAAAACACTGCCACTGGCCAGGGCTCGAATGTTCGAACACGTGAGCCAGGGGGTGGGTGGCTTCCCATGGGAGATCAATGAGGAACTTGGCTGCTGTGTCCTCCTTGGTGGGACTGAGGCCCACACCAGGCTTTCCCCACGCCAGGCAGGCACTCCACTCCACAGCTTGGTTTTGTTGTTGTTTGGTTTTGGTTTTGTTCTGTTTGTTTGTTTGTTTGTTGTTGTTGTTTTGTTTTGTTTTGTTTTGAGACAGGGTTTCTCTGTGTAGCTCTGACCTGGAACTCACTTGGTAGACCAGGCTGGCCTTGAACTCAGAAATCCACCTGTCTCTGCCTCCCAAGTGCTGGAAGTGAAGTCGAGTGCCACGGCCCCATGGCTTACAGCTCTGTTTTTAAGCTGTTGGTATATCAAAGTCAAAGTGGCCTCTTTCTTTACCTTGGGTTCTGAGCCCACGTCTCTCATATCCTTCACAGTTTCAGTGATTCAGACGCATGCCATTCGGTAGCAGGTCTTGATATACTCACTCGTGCCTTAGGTCACATTACTCCTGGCGATCAACCACTATTTTATTCTGTCAAGGATGATTGGCAGTGCCCCCACCTTTATTCACTAGATTGTGGCAACTAAGACATCCCCAGAACTGTCTAGTATTTTCTGGGCACCACTGTTCCCAGCGATCACCCAGGAGCAGCATGAACCCTCTTTCTGCCTCTCTGGCCACAAGCATTATGCGTAGTATTCTTAGGTGCTTGGGAACCATTGTGTTGAGTGAATTGATGACAACACTTTTTTTTTTCTTTGGTAATCTGGTATCTCACTGCCTCACTCCTGGTAACCCAGTGGGGAAGAGCAGGAGAGTTCAGTGGTTTGATCTTTGCTAGGGTGCAGGAGTTTGTCATTGCATGTGAGAAGGTCCTGTGGTCATTAAGTAGGTAATGGCCATGCTCACCTGTCATTTCTCCTGCAGTTTCTGGACTGTGGGTGGAGGCATAGGTCTCTCACATCCCCACCTCCTTCATTCACCAGAGAATACTGTTGTTGCCTAATGTCCCCAAGAGCCATATGGAACTTTTTCAAGCATTCATCATTAATGTAGATTCTACTTCTCAGACTTGAGCTGCCCAGAGAGTCCATGGAGACAGCTCAGCACCTGTCCTTCACCTCTCTTTAGGGATTCAGAGTTGAGGGGTCTTTTCCAGTTGGAGCATGCATGATGTTAATAACTGTTCCTGAGAAACAGTCATGTCAGTTCACACTCCGTGGGGAGTCTTTATCTTACACTGGTGAGAAGGTCCCAGTGTAAGCTGGTCTCAGCAGGAGCTGACATGGTGAGGAAGAGGTGACCTTGCTTCCCCCTTTACCACACCACCTAAGATAGCCCCCCACTGGTTCTATGGAACTCTTGTGCTAATGAGTGAGTGGGTAGTTCTTCCTGCACCCAGGCTGCTGTCTTCTTCCTGTCCTGTCTCTAGGCAGCACTGGGCATGCCTTGTGGCTGTCTGCCAAGGAAGTCAGTGCTGATGAGGAACCTCAGGGTCCCCAGAACTGAACATGTTTTATGACGCCATCTTCATACTTTTTGTCATATCTGGGTGGCGCTTTTTGCAAAGGCTTGCAAACCAAGGCCCACAATCTGATTTAGTACATAAAGTTTCATCGGGACAGAACAGTACATGTTTGAGAATGTAGTTGATGCTTTTGTGAACAATAGTTGAATCAAGCTGTTGCCACTGAGACTGTATGGTTTGCAGAGTCTAAGATACTCCCTCCTTATCGTCTAAGGAAAAGCATACTGACTGACCCTTAACTTACATTAGCATTCAATCAATTTCTCTTTAAATGGACTTCATTTTAAAATTACTCCATTATTATGGAAATTATGAAACACATGGGGGGAATACATAAAAATTCTTCATGTTCCATTATCCAGCTTCACCTCATGTTCAATCTTCTGTTTTATATTTCATATTATTTTATTTAAAGCGTTTTTAAGACTGATTCTTATTATGTAACCCAGACTGGCCTGGCACTGGCCACCAGCCTAACCTGGGCTCCAGAGTGGGCAGGCATGTGTTACCATGCCCACTGCTGCTTCTTTGTATTGTTCTTTCTCTTCAGAACATACTAAAATTTCTTTCTTCATCCATCTCCAGTGTCCATATTGTGCCCTATATGCATCAATTTAGACTAAAACGAAGCTTTTGCACAGCAAAATAAACAATTAATAGAATAAAAGGCATTCCATGTAAGGGGTGATAATAATTGCAAATCATGTATTTGATAAGGGCTGTTATTCAAAATAAATCAGGAAAGCACTAGGACTCAATGGCGGAAGGCAAATAGCCCAATTAAAAATGGCCAGAAAGAACTCACATAGAGGATTCTCCTAGCATACAAGTATCAACAGTATTACCAGGTTTTGCAGTGGATGATTAGAGGGTCACCCCATATTTGTCAGGATGGCCCTTATCAAAAAACCAAAATGGGGCTGCAGAGATGGCTCAGCAGTGAAGAGCACTGGCTGCTCTCCCAGAGGATCTGGTTTCAGTTTCCAGAACCAATATGGTGGCTCACCACCATCTCTAACTCCCGTTCCAGGAGATCTGATGCCCTCTTCTGGCCTCTGTGGGTACTGCATGCAAACGGTACATATACATATACAAACCACACAAAATAAATTATATAAGAAAGTAGCACATGTTAGCAAGGATGTTAAGGAGTTGGAGGTTTTGTGTCCTGTCACTGAGACTGCGAATGGGGCAGCTGCTATGTGGACTTCCTCTGTAAAAAGAAAGACCATCTTATTCAAGAAATGCCCAAAGAATTACAATGAGGGTTTTGAAGCGATAGCTGCATCTCTTTACCCCTTTGTCATTCACAGCAGCCCACATATGAGCAGTCTTGTTTTCTTTGTATTCTCTCACTGGTGTTAGAAGACCAGTGAGGTTCATGAACACCATGGTGGCAGTGACACCATGGGGGGGGGGCAAGCAGTTGCTTTCTGACTGTGTGAAAGGCCTATTCCACAGGAGGAAACCCATGCCTACCACTACAAATCTTTCTAAGAACCCACAGTCAAAGGCCTGCAGGCACTGGGGGTAAATTTACTGCCCTCATTTTGCTAAATGGACATAGTTTCAAACTGTCTTCTAAACATACACTTCTGTACCTGTAGATTAGTGTAGCTTTCAGTCCTCAACAGAAAAGTAATACTTTTGTGCAGTTAATAGAGACTCTTGACTGGCCAAAATGCAGAGGGTAAGTGTCTGTCGCATGCTCAGCCATAAATGCTAAATCCGTGTTACCCCCTCACTTGAGGCTCAGGGAACATCACCGAAGAGGGGTCAGAGGTCAGGGAAGACTGGAGAGAAACACTGTCTTCTGGACATGACAGGATCTCTGCCCTCATGAGCAGCTCCAGCTATGCTTGTCTGCACAAGACCAAGCCAGCCAACATAGAATTTGTCTCTCCTAAGCCAAGTGTGTGACACGCACCTTTAATTCCAGCACTCAGGAGGCAGAGGCAGGACAATGTTTGTGACTCTGAGGTCATCCTGCTCTACATAGGGACATCTACATACCGCAGGACAGTCAGGGCTACACAGGGAGATGCTGTCTCAAAAACAAAAAAACAGCAACAAAATAATTTCCTTTTGCTAACACTTTCCCTATCCTCCTAATTACATCAGTGTGAATGTCAGGGATTATATGATTTACTGTAAAATATCAGTAAGTATCTGCAAAGATAAGGACTCTATGTGTTGATTATAAACACAATTTTATCACCACACTTAAGGAATTTATTAACATCAGCTAGTCCTTAACACGTCAAGATTTGCTTAGGCAATAATGATTTGGATATGATACTTACATGCATTTTTCTCTCATGCAATATAATTACTGTTGGCTAATTAAAAGTTTAAAAGGAAATTGTATTCATATACCCTCTGAACTTAAACTTTCATACCACTGAATTGACCGGAGTTGGAATACCAGGTCAAGGAGTTCGCACACTTTCTCCTCTGCTTGGCATGGTGAGTCTTCGGTTATTCATGCTTTCCTCATTCCCACAGATAGCAGTGCCTCCAGCAAACAGCAGGGACACACAGTCCAAGCATGAAATCTGAAACAACCACAGCTCTACCGTCATCTCCATCAGCTCAATGGGATTTACAATACGACTGAGGCCGACAGATATAATTGGGTAAACAGAAAATAGAATTAAGGTAATCTATCCTCAGTGTACCAAATTCCTGTAATGAGTCGCTTTCAGCAGTTGTGGAAACATATAATTACCAAACAAATTACATGTTATTTTTATCTAAGAAGCTAATTAAGTGTTCTGTGTAAATTATTATGTGGTGGCACAAGAATCTGAGTTGTATTAAGTACCTAATTGGAAAAGGGCCGAGACCCGAGGAGTTTTTGTGGGAATAGGATCGAGGGAGACAAGAGCAAGTGGAGCAAGAGAGGTGAGAGGCTGGGTGTTGTGAGTGGAGAGGGCTTGGGCATCTCAGCTTGGCCTGGCCTCTCCATGGGTGGCTGAAATTAAGTCAAAGTTCAGCTGGTCCCATTTCCCAACCTTGAGCTCGAGAATCTACTTGTCCCAGCTAACTGGCCTCTAGCTTCTGACTTCTCCATAGTGGTTACGTAACTTCCTGTCTTGGCTTTCGTTTCTTGTGACTCAGTAAACCTCCCAGCATGTCCTTGTGGGCTGGTGTCCTTTTATACCCTGGAATGTAGGAAAGTGGGCATTTGGGAACAAACACACTTTCCTTCCTATAGCTCCAGATAGCCTAAATGAGTATTTCCATGAAGCTTTTAAGTGGAACTAGCCTCACCAAGACATTCTGGTTAGATACCCAGCAGGACCACATGGATTTGTGCAGGGGAAAACAAACTGGAAGAAGTTCAGTGTATAGATCAGAAGATAACATTAAAACGGATATTGAGCCGGGTGGTGGTGGCGCACGTCTGTAATCCCAGCACTCTGGGAGGCAGAGGCAGGCGGATTTTTGAGTTCGAGGCCAGCCTGGTCTACAGAGTGAGTTCCAGGACAGCCATGGCTACACAGAGAAACTCTGTCTCAAAAAAACCAAAAAACAAAACAAAACAAAACAACAACAACAACAAAAAACCCTGGATATTGTTAAAACCCCAAGAACAATAAGATATCATGCCTGTGAAATAAGAACAGAATATTTTTCTCATTTGAAAACACCACCAACAAAAGAGCTCTTAGAAATTAAAAACATAGATTCACAATGAGATAAAGTGGGTATACAATGTGACATCAAGGAAATATCAGAGTAGTTGAAACCTGTGAGAAGAGACATAAAGAGTTAGATCAGCCAGGCATGGTGGAACATGCCTTCAATCCCAGTATGTGGTGGGCAAAGGCAGGCAGATCAGTGAGGCCAGCCTGGTCTACTCAGTTCTAGGCCTCCCAGGGCTCCTTAGTGAGACCACATCTCAAAAAATTAAATGTTAAAATGTTACATGTTAATAACAAGGGAAACGGTAAGATGTCATTAGGGGTTTGATGGAGAGATCGAAGGGCAGACACAGAATCAGAGAACAGGGAATCTGGGAAACTCATGTCATAGATATAAGTGCTTGAAATCAGGGCCCATGCATATACATCAGGCACTTTACCAACTGAGACATCGCCTCAGCTCCTAGTCTCAAAAAATATTTTTGTAAGTTCTTTAAGAACTTTATACAATGTATTTGATCATATTTATTCCCTCTAATTATTCCAAGATCCCTTCAGCTTCATGCTCTTTATATAACTTATTGAGTGCAATCCATTTTTTTTTCGTGTCCTCCTGGGTGTGTGGCTTTTACTGGATCATGGTTGAACAGTCAGGGGTTATACCCTTAACAAAGATGGCTCCTTCATCTTCTAGCGGCCACCACCTCTTCACGGTTCCCCACTTAGGGGTGGGGACTTGTGAACCCTTCCTCCTCCATGTTAGAATGCCAGCTGGCTGGATCTTATGCAGGCAATCTCCGATGCTGTGAACGCTTGAGTGCAGAAGTCCTATTGTGTCCAGAGGATGCCATTTTACTCTGGTCCTCCCTGACCTCTGGTCTTCCAATCTTTCCATCCCCTCTTCCATAATGCTCTGTGAGCCTTAGGGAGTTGGTATAGATGACCTGGTTGTGGTTGAGAAAGCAATGAAGATGTGTTCTCTGTACTTTGACCAGTTATGAGTTTCTCTGTTAACTACCATCCCTTGTACAGAGAAACTGCTCAGATGAGGCCTGAGGCTGGCCTTATCTACGAGTATAGAGATGAATTTTAGAGCAGTTGGACACTGTTCATTTAGCAGAATAATAATAAGTTAACCTCTGGAGCTTGAGAGTTCCCTAACTATGGGTTCTTGACAGATTTGCAGTGTTGTAGACATTTGTTTCTTCCTGTGGAACAGGACTTAATTCCAATAAAAAAGTTGTTGGTTACCTCCCCAACATTCGTGCCTCTATTGAACCCATGGGGATATCTTGCTTTGCAGGTAATTATTGTAGTTCACAGAAATCTGAGTAAGTCTGTTGGTGACCCCCCTAACCTCCCCGCAGCCTACACAACACTCTCTACTTCCATGAAAGCTAGCCATCATGGAGAAAGCTTCCTGCCTGTTCAGTACTAAACCTAGTTTATTATGGAAGAAAGAAATACCCAGTAAACTCTTCCTGTTGAGTGTTAGAGGAGAGATAGGAGAGGAGAGAGTGGAATGGCTATATTTCCTGTAGGTTATACTGTAGCAGAAAAGGTGCTGAATTGGAGTTATAAGACCAGATTTATGGTCCTTGTCTTGCTGTTGGAGAACTGTGTGACCTTCCACAAAGCACTGTTCCTCTCTAGCCCTGGTATCTCATCTGTAAAATGTGGGAGAAAGGCCCTTGGCATATTTAACTCCTAGAGGTGCTTTGAAGGTGATACACCATGTTGTAAATGAGCACCATTAATACAGCCAGAATCTGATTATAAAAAGACACAATGACAGTCACCACTAAGCAGTGGCAGCTGCACAAAGACAGACAAAGCACATGATGTCACTGGGGGTCAGGAGTTGTCTCCTGCATTGGCTGGATCTGTCGTTCAGTTTGGTCTTCAGTGGCTTGGCATCGTTTTCATGGGGGGATACCTCTTCACCTCCACCCCCAGCATGATCAGGGTCCATCAATGTCCTGCCCTTTATTATTTTTTTTTATCAGATTGGTGACTTTGAAGTAGAGTGCAGTCTCCTTCCAGCAGCACTGTCAAAAATCTCGGGACAGGCCTAGCAAGAAGGCTCAGCAAGGAAAAGTGCTGGCCACGCAAACCCAATGACCTGAGTTTGCTCTCCGGAAGTCAGAGTGGAAAGGAGAGAAGTGACTCCTGAGAAAGTGCCATCTGATCTATATGTGCCATGACACATGTGTGCCTTTAAACTCAAATTTCATACAATCACAAATTAAATGAATAAATATAAATACAAAATTGCTGCTAATGAGATGGCTCAGTGGGAAAGGGTGCTCACAGGCATGTTTGGCAACCCAACATTATATTTTCAAAACCCAAGGAGAGAACAGAGTCCTGAAAAGTCCTCTGACAATCAACCTCACATGCTACACACATACACACACACACACACACACACACACACACACACGTACATGCACACATGAACACACACATACTCACACACATGCACACACACTAATAACTATGAATAAAAATAAAAAAAAATCCTGGCACAAATTCTGATAGGATGATTCTGGATTAGGAGCTCATAACTGAGCTAGCTAAGGGCTGGAACCAATTGGCCAGGCTGGCCACATGCATGTTTTCAGGGCTACAGGTACTGGCATTATCTCTGAAGCTATAGAACAAAAAGTGAATACCATTGACTTCCTGGACATTCCGGAAAAAAGAGCCTGCTTTGGATTGGAGAAGATGAAGGACATTACTTGCCATTGTCTACATATTGAGCTATGATAGAAAATTTCACTGGGCTGTGAGTCAGGAAGAGTTAGGAGTCTAGTCTTGACAGAGATAATCCACTCACTCCATGAGTTTGGGTATCTTTCCTGGAACTCGATCACCACATCTGGGATCCCTATTTCTCATCTGTTGGATCCCAGGAGTCACAATGATCATCTATAGATGTATTTTATTGTCTAGGTAGAAACATCTACAACACAACTCTTGCAATTCAGGCTCAAGGATCACAGTGAAAGAGAGGGCGGAAAGACTGTAGGAGCCAGAGGAGCAGGAAGTTTACTGTGAGACTATATTTTCTAGAAATGTCAGAGTCTACACCCATGAAGTCTTATGAATACGGCCATCTAAGCAAGGCCTGAACACAGACAACACAAAAGATATGCTAATGAGGAAGGGAGAAATATCTCGGAGCTTCAATCTTAGACAAAGAGTTTTAGGCAGCTACAGAATGTGGGAAGCAGGAGAAATAGTCTTCCCAAGGGAAGAGACCCCACATTTGTTATCCAATGCCAAATGCCTCTGAAATCTATACATACATACATACATACACATGTGGGCCAAGTAGGTTGTGTTTATATATTTAGGAGTGTGTGTGTGTGTCTGTGTGTGTCTGTGTGTGTATGTGTGTGTGTGTGAGTAAAACAACAATTAAAGAAACAGAGACCGTGAATTTGAGAATTAGCAAAGGTGTGTGTTTGTGTGTGAAGTGTTGGAGGCAGGAAAGGGAAGGGGAAACAATGCAATCACATTTTAATTCCAAAACCTAAAACCATTAAAAAATAAACAAATAAAAATAAGTAAAAGAAAAGAAAACAATAACAAACCCAGGCTGGGCGTCAGCTCAGTTTAAGTGCCTGATGTGTGAATGTCAGGTCCAGAGTGCGGGTCCTTAGCACCTAAATAAAACTTTGAGTGTGGCAGTGCAATTACATATCTGTATCCTCAACAACATACCTCTACCCCCAACATGGAGGATAAATAGAAAAGCGGAGTTCTGGCTCCCTGGCTCCCTGGGCAATCAGTCTCCTCAATAGGTGAGTGCGAGGCTCAGTGAGAGACCGTGCCTCAAAAACTAACATGGAAAGTGATACCCCCACATGCACACACACCACCACCACCACACCACATACATTCTATTAGGATATATTAATGGGAACAGTTGAATCTAGGATTTCTGTTGAAAACTCAGCTTGGATTTCCTGTGACAACATCTTATTTGAGCAGAAAAATGGCTGTCTCCTTCAGCTTACTCAGATTGATCCAATCTTGCTTGTTTCATTTGAACAAAATTTTCATTCACCCGCCTCTCTTGCCCATGGCCTTTCTACAGCAGCCACTGTCCTCTGTTTCCCCACACTGAGGGTACAGTGGCGTCAGGGGATGCTCATGTCTCACTTTCTATCACCAAGATGGAACCAGGCAGTGTTTGTTCACAGCCTGAGACCTGGCTCGTCACGGGAGATAGGCTGATGTTCCAGTTCATGGGAGAAGAAAGCTTCTATAGGCTTCAGGTCTGCAAGCCAACGTGTTTCCTGAGTTTGACTTTGCCGGATCCCTGCTTTCTCTACCAGGTGTTCTGAGTGTTTTATGCATGACTGGGCTTAGGCATTTGAGCCAGACCTGCCTTGTTATTTTTCAGTTTACTTATAGTTGCAAGGCTTTTTTTTTCCCCCAATGGAGAACGTCTGTGTTCTCAACTGAAGAAGGATTCTAGAACCCAGGGACTATCAGGGCTTCATAGAATTCTCTCAGCATTCCTTCCTTCCTTCCTTCCTTCCTTCCTTCCTTCCTTCCTTCCTTCCTTCCTTCCTTCCTTCCTTCCTTCCTTCCTTCCTTCATCTGTCCGTCCGTCCGTCCGTCCATCCATCCATCTATCCATCCAGCATTTAGCAAACTTCTCTCCAGTAATTCTGTATTGAAAGTACTCTGGTAGCAAGGACCTAGTGCCAGCAGTGGTAATGATAACAGTTAACACATGCTAAAAAGGAATTGTGAGAGGCTGGGGAGATGGCGCAGCGGGTAAAGTGCTTGCTGTTCAAGTGTAAGCATGAGGACTTGAGATAGGATCTCTGGATCCTACGTAAAACCAGGCACCCCCAGGCACCCCCACAGTGAGATGGGAGATTGAGTCAGGAGGACACAGGGAAGTCAGCTGACCAGCTAGGCTGGCATTCACAATGGTGAGGAATAATAGACCTGCACCAAACAAAATGGAAGGCAAGGACTGATCCCCAAGGCTGCCCTCTGACCTTCACATGCACACTATGGTATGTGCAGGTTCTGTCTGTGACCACTACATTAAGGCAGAAACTATGTTATGTACTGTAAATAGTTCATTTAACTCTTCACGTGACTCTGGAATGCTGTTGTTATCCCTTCCTTATCCCATTTGATATGTAGGAAAATCCAGGCAGATAGAACTGAGTCACAGTGACCCATGTATCATAGCTGATAAGTAGTTGGAACTGGATTCCAACCCAAAGCTCTCAGATTTCCAAGTCTTTATTGTTGACTAAAACCCATGAGAATACAAGTTCCACTTGATGAAGAGAACTCCCCAGTGAGTGGTTCATCTTGATCACTGGCTTAATTGGATTGAGGAGCACCTAGAGATTTGTAAGGCACAGTTGTGGGTGTGTCTGTGAGGGTGTTTCTTGGGCTGATTAGATCATGAGGCTAGATAATGAAAGCAGTAATCCTTTGATAGACTCCTAATGTGACAGTACTGCTGGGAGGGGCTGGAAAGCTAGGGCCCGGCCTTGTTGAAGAAGTAGGCCCCCAAGGACATGATCCCAGGTAGCTATGTCATACCATGGCTCCTTCCTGTATCTTCCTTTTAATCTGCTTCTTGACTGTCATAATAAGAACTGCCCAACTCTGCCATGTCTTCCCTGTCATGATGGACTTGTTGATATCTCTGAAACCATGAGCCAAAATGAATCCTTTCTTATTTTATCTTTTTGTTTTGTTTTTCCTTTTTGAGCTGAGGAACCCAGGCCTAAATCCCCAACTCCCAGTCCTTCCTATTTTTAAATTATCCTTTCAGGTGACAGCAACAAGAATATTAATTATCTACAGATCCTTTCATCTCCATTGTTGATGTGGGAAAAGTCCTGTGTCTACCCTGATAATGACAAAAATGTAGATAGGGCAGATTGACATGTTTACACATCAAGGGTTGTCCAATTGACGTGTTTATATGCTAAGGGTTGCCCGGGTTCTTATTGGAACCTTGGCTTCTTGATGTACATCCAGAGCTCTCCCAGTCATTGCAGATCTACAAGTTTTCTCAAGAGGCTTTCTCTCCAGGGAGGGAGTCTGTGTCTGATGTCTGGGAGTTTAGGGAAAATGCTGCTTAGCTCAGGTTTGGAAAGGGTGATGACGAGTCTTTGCTTTCATTGTTATCTGGATTGTTCTTATATAGGTCAGGCTGTCCTTGAATTGATTGTGCAGTTGAGGGTGCCCTTGAATTTCTGACCCTCCTGCCTTTACTTCCCAAGTGCAGGATTCCACTATGCAGGTTTATGAGGTATTTTTTTTCCAGGGTTTGGTTCATTCCAAGCAATACTGAGATATATATCCAGTTCCCAGCTAAACTCATGATTAGAGCAGTTTTCACTGCGTTGAGAACATTTAAGATCTAACTACAGCAGGGCCCACAGACTCTCACTCAGGCTTGATGATGAGGGGATTTTTATTGAAAAAGAAGAAAAATAGCATTTGTACAGATTAAGGAGGTGATTTTTGACCATGAGGACAGCTCATGGGAAGAGTTGAATACCTGATGGAATTAAGAAGTTCACAAAGAAAGATGCCCGACACAAGGTAGGCAACACCCAAATTGTAGCTGCTGTCATCATTGTTATCACACGAAGGGTGAATGAACTGATTTAAAGAAAGATATTGCCACTGACAGATGAGTTCATCCCAGTTATGAAGAATAATGAGAAGGAAAACATCACCAGGATATATGAAGCAAAATATTGCAGTGGTTTCTGTTTTGGAGACGATAGCTTATTAATTTTTAAGCAGCAGGTTTAACCTTGTCTGACACCATGCACAGCAGGTGTACAACTCCTTATGACTGGCAAGTGACTCCTACTTCCTAAATTGGTCATTTTGAGTTACCAGAGCTGGTTTTCGTGGAAGAGGAACTGGCTTTATTAGCATCTAGTTGCAAATGAATGTCACCCTTGAAGTTCCTGTTGATATTCTATCTTGCATTTCTAGCAAGAAATGGCAGGAGAGAGAATTGCTCCTAGACTTTGGCTGTTTTAGCTTTCATTTGTTGAAGAGGTAGAATTACAGGTGAATACTGTAGGATATTATGTTCCAATATATAAACTATAGACTTCCTGGTGTTCTACTTGATGTGTGTTCTGCAAAGGTGGGGCACCCAGGAATCTTCAGATGGCACGGGAGGGTGGAGGGAGGCTTGTGTGATCCAGATGAGGGAGGGACCAGTTCATTTGCTTGTGGATCTGATCTTATATGTCATTATCAGGACCTGGGATGGGGAGGAGAGGATAGAGAAAAGCATGGGGAGAAGGAAAAGAAATAGCTCAGTTTGTAAAGTGCTTGCCTTGCAAACAGACACTGTTTTATCCCCAGAACTCATGTAAAAAAGACAGGCATGGTGGCATGTGCTAGAAATCCCACTGCTGGAGAGACTGAGATAGGTGGATCCCTGGAACTCACTGGCCAGTGTAACCTGCTCAGTGAGTTCCAAGCCATCAAGAGACCCTGCAGCAAAAGGACAAGGTGAATGGTACCTGTGCAACCAAAGGTTGTCCTCTGGGCTCCCTGTATATGCACATACATGTGCACATATACTCACATACATTTTAGAGCACACACACACACACACACACACACACACACACGCTGGTGCAGGGGTACTACAGATACAGCATGGCAATACCTATGTAATGGTTAGTTTCATGGGTCTATTTGACTAGACAACAGTTCCCAGTAGTTAAGTTCAACACTACTCCAGCTGTGGTTGTGAAAGTGTTTTGTTGACATGATTAAAGTTTACAGTCAGTTGACCAATTGGGAAATTGAAGTAACAGTGTGGATAGGCCTCACCAAATAATGGCAAGGCCTTCAGAACAAAGCAGAGGAAAGAAAAGGAAGTTCTACCTGGGGATAGACACCAAGGTTTATGTTCTGCAATTCTTGCATATACTATGGAGTTCAGATTAGCCTCATCTGTCCTCACAATCATAGAAACACATTTTTTTGGGTCATGAGTCTCTTAATATAACATCTCCTCCTGTCTGTTTCTTTGATGAACTACAATTGATTAGTTTTGGGAGCCAAAAATGGAGTGCTAACTTAAGAAAACCCCAAAAAAGTAGAACACATTTTGGAATTGGAAGTAGACAGTACTTGAACAAATTCAGAGACCCTTTGAAAAGTCAAGATTTCCTTGACTTGATTATTAGAAGTATGCTCCTGATCCTGTTATTGAGTACTTAGAGGGAGCAGGGGGTATGGTAGAGAATACACAAATCCTTCCAGAGACTATCTCAGAATCATGGGCAGATGGATCATGGAAGTGTGATGTGAAAGTCATCCCACTGGGAATTACTAAAGATGGAAATGGACACATCGTAAAACAAAAACAAAAACAAAAAACAAAACCAGGAAGAGAGGGTCTTTGTAGAGTGGTAAATCCCGTCCTCGTGATCCTGTGAGCAGTGAGCTTGGCTGGCTGGTTGTCCAAGGAAACGATGACGGCTCAGCCAGACTCTTCCTGCTTCACTAATGCTGAAATAATAGACGTGGCTTGTTTTGAGCCGTAAGTTTGTAGGCAACTGATGCAACCTGTTAAATGTCAGGTCTTAGACTCGTCTCTCAAGGCGTTATCTTGTTTAATTATTTCTGTGTTCTTCTATGAGGCAGGTGTTATAATCCTATAGCGTGGTGGTGTGGAAGCCAAGGTACTAAAAGTTCAAGTAGCTTGCTGCAGTTGGTTCTCACAGTTTCAGACTAGGTCTTAAAGGAAGGGGGTGGGGTGTAGGGAAAGAGCTTAGAAAGCCATGGACAGATGTATCTCAGTGTGTTTGGTGCAGATGATGTTTGGTGAGGTAGTGGGAACTCATCTCATTGTTGCTTAATGGAACTGGGGCTTTATTGAACCATACAGAAACCAGTCATAGCTGGCTTCAATCCATCTCTGTTACTCTTACTGATCATGTTCTTGGACAAGTTATTTCACCGCTCTGGATCCTACCTCTCTCACCTATAAATGGGGAGGAGAACAGCATCTTTCTTCTAGAGATACGATGCTTCAATGATAGTGGTTAAGTATTTTACCTGGGCAAAATGCTGAGGGTACCCAGCACATAAAACATGTTCACAAGAGTGATATGGAGGGCTCTGCACAGCCCTGACAGGATAGCATACTCCTTCGCTTAAGGCTCAGGGATCATCACAGAGGTGGTATGCAAAAAATTGTTAGAGTCAGAGAGTGGGGAGAACTCTTGGGAGTCAGTGACCTCTGCCTGAATGTCCGAGACATACACACAATTAAGCCTATCAAATTTCTAGTATACATAGGGAGATGGGCACAACCCCGCTCCAGCTAGAGTTGTTAGCAGTTGAAGGCTGCTGGAGTAGGGGAATGCTAGTGTTTTTCTGGTATGGGGCCCCTGGTAGGTTGCTCATGCTCAATCCATAGGCAGGCCTGATTGGACTCAGTGGGGAGAAAAAGAGACTCAGTGGGGAAGGGGGAGCTGAAGGGGGATTGTATTTATGGATGAACTTGTCAAAGAAGCCATTTAAAAAAATGCTCAGGAGCAAAATGGTCGTAGAGGTCACAGCAACAATGATAGGCGTGACAAGGCTAATATTGATGATGGTAGAGTCTCCTTCCTGCTATGCAACTGTAGCCAGAGCAGTGGGGTGAGGAAGAGCCCTGGCTGATAGGAGCATAAGCCTATCACAAGCAAAGAGTGGGCCCTCCAAGCCCTTATCTGTGCTGGGTTCCCGTTGTATGGATTTACAATGACCTGACTATGGTCTTCTTGAGTTATAACAGCTGTGGTCACCCCAGCATCATTGCCCTGCCAACACAGTTGTATGGAACTTTACAACTGGGCCCTGGCGCTAGGGATGTGCCTCTGTATGGATATTAGCTTGACACATATAGGCACATTCAACTAGGCTGAAGTTGAACCATACAGTCTTAATCTGGCGGTTCCCAACCTTCCTGTTGCTGCTGTCCTTTAATACAGTTTCTCACATTGTGCTGGCTGACCCCCAACTATTAAATCATTTTTGTTGCTACTTCAGAACTGTAATTTTCTACTGTTATGAATTGTAATGTAAATATCTGTATTTTCTGATGGTCTTAGGTGACCCCTGTGAAAGAGCCCCTCAGCTTACAAAGGGATCACAACTTCTCAATCTCAAAGGTTGAGAACCAGTGTCTTAATCCATACCAGAATCTCCTTTACTGACTCAGAGTGTGAGGGTGAGAAGGGGGTCACTCCCCAGTGCCATGCCTTTATAGTACGTTCTTGTACTCTACAGTTCTAGATCTGTCCATCCTTTTCTTCCATCTCATAGTACCTTGGGCTGATACTTATACACTAGGACTGGCTGCTATGGAATCCCTGCAAACCAATATTGTATCTATTCTTCTGTTCAGAATGTGCTCCACCAAATGGATACTCTTCTGTAGGCTTATAGCCCCCAGTGCTTCCCTACTTCAGCCTTGGTGTCTTTGAGGCTTCTCAGAAGCCCAGAACCTCTCTGGGGTATTAGGGTCCCCACCAACTCTGAACACACAAAACCCAAAGCAATTGAACAGTAAGCTGAGCCTGCGGCGGTCACCTGGACCGCACAGAGAGGCTTCTTTAGGTCCCTTGCTTCCCTAGCTGTGTCTCCTGGGTTGCTTTGTTTTCTTTTTTGTAAGCAAACACACCCCGAGGTGAGGCATGGATGCAGGACTTGGAGGATGGGGCAGGTGGCTTAGCATCTCCGTGGCCCTCACCACACAGCCCATTCTGCATGTTGTTTCCTGGCCTCATTAAAACCAAGTCTCCACCAGCCTCTGTGGTTAATATTTATTGATCGTCCGCAGCTTGCAAGCTGGTCAATCAGTGTTCAGGCACCTTACTCCCACTTCTCAGCGGGCTCCTGACACTCCCTGCTTTCCAGTCAAGATCTTGGGGCCTTTATAATGAAGTCCCAGCTGTGGAGGAGCCGTAGCTGAGTTTCTATCGCATTTGCCCCCCCTCCACCTCCCACCCCCCCCCTAGCCGTAAGGCAGTGTTTTTTATTTTATTTTTTATTTATATATCTATTTATCCACCCATTCCTTTTCCTTCTTTCTACCTTCATTCCCACACTTTAGAAACACTGGGTTGGGGGAGGAGGCCAAGATTAGCCTGGAGTCCCAGCTCTCCTACAACCCCCCCCCCCCCCCCCCCCCCCGTGCTAATGGCTACTGTATTAGCATAATGCCTTTGACTGCCCCAGCTATTTGCTTTCCTGGGTATCTGCCTGGCTGGCTCCTGAACCTCTGTAATGAAGGCTCAGCAGTGGGTGGCTGGGGATGGGAAGCTGGAGAAAGGAGGAGAGAGAAAGTCCCTCAGGGTTAGATCCCTGTTACTCAATATTGTTGAATCGGATCTTCAGCATTCCATCATGTGATATTTGGATGCTGGGAGGGGAGTTAAATATAGAATTCCTCCTTTTGGCATTTTGGAAGGTTTATATAATGTCCTGTTCCTTTTTGACAGCACGGAGAAAGTGAATCGGAAGCTTGGTTTGGGTCTAGAGCGCCATTCAAAGCAAGGTCTGCTCAGCAGCCTGACCCACAGGGGTGCTCTGTGAATCATGTTTGCAAAGGCGCAGGTGCCCCTTTGAGTCGAAGGATCCGCTCGGCTCAGAAATTCTATGAATTCTACGATTCTACAAGTAGCCTTCACAAGGGTGGGCGCTGGAAATAGAGGAGCCGTGCGGCAGGCTCTGACTCTGCCCGCCTTGCTGATTTAATGCTTCCCCCTGCTCTTCCTGAGCATGGCTTCACCATGTCCCTTGCTTTGCCGTCTGAACTCTGTCATCTTAGGGACAGCAGTGTTCAGACCGGCTCGACCATTCCCCAGCCACGTGACCTTGAGCTTGCCTTTTTTTTTTTCTGAGTTTCATTTTATCTCTAACTTGCCTTCGAATCCTTGTTTCCTCTTTCCGCTTAGTAAATGACCCCTGCTTTGTACTTTCCTCTTCAAACTACAGATCCAGAAACCTAGCAGTCATCAGTTGTTCTAAGCTGAGGTTTGAACCCAGGGCCTTGCAGTCTGTCATCGGGTTACACCCCAAGCCTTTAAACTTTTTAAAATTAATTATTCAGGTTTTTTTGGATGCAGATTCTCATGTCCTAAGAAGGCTCAAACTTCCTATATACTGGAGAATAACTTGAACTTCTGATCCTCCTGCCTCTACTTCCTTGGTGCTGGGATTACAGGTGTACTTCATAAACTAGATTATGAAGAGGATCGTACCCAGGGCTTCACAGAGTTTACCACGTGGGCTATACCCCCACCCCTTAACAAGGTCTTAAGTTGCCCAAGTTGCTCTTGGATTTACTCTGTAGCCCAGGCTGGCCTTATACTTGCCATGCCCCTGCCTCAGCGTCCAGAATAGTTGGAGTTATAGGCTTGGGCCATTAGGTCCAACTCTCTAGAACTAAGACAGGTTTTGTCTTTGTCTGCTTGCCTCTCTCTCTCTCTCTCTCTCTCTCCCCTCTCTCTGCTCTCTCTTTTTCTCTTTCTCCCTCTCTCCCTTTCTCTCTCCACTCTCTCCATTCAAAGCCCCAGCAAGTGCTGCGAGCTCCACTTTTACAATACAGCTAGGAACCATTTCTCCATCTTTGATGCAGCCGCTCCTGAAAGCCACTGTCAGCAGCCGCAGCCTCAGCCTCAGCCTCTGCTCTCTGCTTCCACTCTGATGCTTTGCCATCAGTTCGTGGTCCAGCCGCCCAAGTGATTAAGAAGAACAGCAAGCACCACAAACCACAGCTCCAGCCTGCATTAATCCAAAAGTCTTCCTTTCCATTTCACTGAGAACTGAACTCTATTCTTTGTTGGGACCCGAGAGGCCTGACTTGGTCTTTGGCTCCTATTTTAGACCTTTTCCCACCTCCCACTCTCCCTAGCCCTGTGGTTCCTCTGCCTGGGAACTTTTATCATCATCTTCATTTTAAAGTTAATTTGAAGCTAACATGCAAAGTAATGGATTTCATTAATTCATACATGTATGCTATTATATGTTTTTGTCGTTCATTTTCCTCTCTTGGCCTCTTCTGTGTCCCCTCCCTCCCCGAGATCCTTCCCTGACTCTGTTGCTGTGCTATTACATGAATTCTGTCATCTTCTCTGTTTCCTATGGTTTCTCTTGATCATTTCTATAGTGTCACCACACACACACACACACACACACACATATATACTCACATACAATTGTATTTTATATGTACATATAGAAACATACACACATGTAACTTTATTTTATTTTGAAATTTTACACATATTTTGATCACATTTTTCCCCTCCTCTAACTTCTCCCAGATACTCTCACTATCAGCTCAACTTAATGTTCTCTCTCTCTCTCTCTCTCTTTCTTAAAAACAAACAACCCCAAAGCAAAACAATAGCAAAAAGGCATACACACACACACACACACACACACACACACACACACACACACAGACATGCGTGGAGTCTGTTTTGTGGTGGCCAGCCTCTGTGCTTGCTGGAGCAGCTGAGTATGATTGATGAACCCAGCGTCACTCTACTGAAGAAAACAGATTTGCCTTCTCCCAGCAGGGATCAATTGTGAATGACTCTTTGGTTAGGGATGGGAGTTGGTGCTCACTTCCGTTTCTCCATGCTGGGTTTGTTTGTTCTGACCTCGTGCAGGTCTTGGGCGTGCCATCACGGCCTCTGTGAGTTCATAACACAGGCAATTTTAACGTAGGTTCTGCAGAGGAGAGCAGTCATTTGTTACTCATCTTTCTGTCTGCGACTCTCTTTTGTGGATCGCCCTGCTCTTTGAGACGTATCTCCAGCAGTATTGCCTGTGATAGGCATTTTTTCATGTATACATGTCTGTGGTGTATGTGTGTATGTGTGTTAACATGTGTACATGTGAAGGTTCAAGAGAGGCAACAGGCATTTTTCTGTTTTTCTCCACTGTATTTATTTTCTCCACTGTAGAATCTTTCATTGAACTTGGAGCTCACCATAGGGCTATTCTAGGTGGACATCCTGTTCCAGCAATTCCAGGCTTGGGCTTCTTCTGGTCTTATAGTTGGACTGTCATACCCACTGGGGATTCCAGGGATCCAAGGTCTGGTCCTCACCCTTGTGGCTTGCATGTCTGTAACCACTGAGTCATCACCACAGTCCACAGATCCTCCAAGTTCAAATTTCTGCCTCCCACTGTGGTCACATCCGGTAGCTCTGCTCCTTCCACACCTCTGTCTGAACATGATTTTCTTAATGATTTTATCTGCACGATGGCAGAGTGTGTGCTCTTTGAAAGTAATGGATTTGTCTTCCTCACCCCTGCATCCTAAGAAGGCTGTATGCAATGGGTGTATTAGTGGAGACCTGGAGTCTATAAAGCTGTAAAGAAGGTGGAAATACTGACAGCTGGGAAAATGAAAGGAACCGGAGATCACAGTGTTCACTGAAACAAGCCAGAATAAGCTTGGAAAGAAGAATGCCACATTTTTTCTCACATGTGTGTGCACGCGTCATAAAAATAGAGGGACTATGACAGGGAAAGACTCGATGTGTGAAGGGAAAGAGCAAGAGAGGAAATTGGAATGTATGTGAAATGATAGCAGAAGGAGGAGTGTCTGGGACTTCTGAGGGAGGAGGGGACAGGAGAGGCCAGTGGGAGGGAGACAGAGTAGGGCATAAGGATCATATGTGCAAGAAAATGCTGTGACTAACCCCAGTTTTCACGCCAACTTAATTTAAAGAAAGTTAAAGAAATGAGTGTATGAAGAATGAACACTTATGCACCTGCATGCAAGTAGACAAACATTTACACATTCGCGCACATTTACACACACACACACACACACACACACACACACACACACACACACTACAGTGTACACACAAACACACTAGAGTGGTTTGAATGAGAATGGCCTCTGTAGTTTCTTGTCTGAATGCCTGGTCCCTCCAGTTAGTGAAACTGCTTGAGAAGGATTGTAGATGTGGCCTTGTTGGAGGGGCGGTGTCACTGGGGTGGACTTTGAGGTTTAATAAGCTCTCCTTAGGCTCAGTCTCTCTCATCCTGCCTGTGGATCAGGATGTAAGCTCCCAACTACTCTCCAGTGCCGTGCCCACCATGACGGTCATGGACTCATCCTCTGAAACTGTACGCAAGCCCACAGCAAATGTTTCCTCTTATAAGCTGCCTTGGTCATAATATCTCCTCACAGCAACAGAACAGTGACTAAGACACAACCATAGCACATATACACAATACACACAGCATACACACAAGCACACATGAACACTTCTAACACACCAGCACACATAAACACACCTAACACACAAACACACCTATCCAATACATGCAAACACACACAACACATACACACTACACAAACATATTCATATGCACATACAAACACTTACTACATACATACATCACACACACACACACACCACAAATACATTCTTACAAATGTACTGAAACAGCTGCAGTAAGATTCTTTCCCAGCTCACCTCTCCCCACCCCCACCCCTCATGGAGCCACTGGCTGTGGCAGGCTGTGCTGTACGATCAGCCAGGAGGCAGGCCTCCCAGAACTCTGGAGATGGGTCAGACCTCCCCAGTCACATTTTGCTCCCAAGCAACTCCTGCCCATTGTCAAATCTAAATCCTTCCCTTCTCGGCTCCTCGGGAGTCTACATCTGCACAGTGTCTGCTTCTTAGCAGACGAGCTTGGCACGTGGAGCTTTTTAGAGACATTTAGCATGTAAAGATATTTATAAAGGAGGAATTCTCTTCTATTTTTGCCCAGTCATCTGTTGGGGTGGGGGTGGGGAGCGGTAACCAGGCACCCATGAGTCATTCTATAGCCTGGAGAGGGCTGCCTATCTCCATCCTGGGTGGACAGGGCTGCATGGGACCTGCATCCCAGCCTCAGATTTAGTGAGGGAAAACCCTGCCATGAGTCATATGACCTTTGCTTTCCGGATGGATTGTTGTTATTTTAGTATGTATATGTGTTGTGTATGTACACGCACACACATGTGCATGGTGGTCGAAGTCAACCTTGGATGTCTTCTTTCTCAACTGGTCTTCGCCTTGTTTGGAACAGGATCTCTCACTGAACCCGCAGCTCACTGACTGAGCTCAGCTGAGGGCGTGATTAGCCCAAGGGATCTGCCTACCTCGTCCCACTCCGTTGCTGAGCTTGTACGTATCACTGGACTTGGCTTTGGGTGTTAGGGATGCAAACTCAGGTCCTCATGCTTTTGTAGCTGGCATTTGACAGAGCCATATCCCAGGCCCAGATGGGTTATCGTTATGGTCACTTCCTTCATAACATCCTTAGGTGTACAGGTGTGATGCCAGTGGACAGAAACCCACCACATGGCTCCTGGTTTGGGCACAAATGGAAAATTTGATGCTCTCTAAGACAATGGTACAGTCTGAGAATTCAGAAATCACTGATGGCTACAGTCAGGTACAGTCATAGTTATGGAGAGTAATGGCTTGTTACAGCAAAATGACATCTACGGGGCTGGAGAGATGGCTCCACAGTTAAGAGCACAGGCTACTCTTCCAAAGAATCTTGATTTGGTTCCCATCACCCACACAGAGGCTCACAGTCATCTGTAACTGCAGATCCAGGGATCTGATGCACTCTCTGGCATCCATGAGTACCATACATGCACATGAGCAAAACACTCATACACATAAAATTAAAGTAAGTAAAGTAAAAAAAAATTAAAAATGGTTATTTGCTAAAATCAGTCAGCAAAGGGACACATGGAGTCCAAGAAGTTACAAACTTGGATTTCCAATGTGGTGGTGGTTTCCTAGCCTTGAGGTTTAGCAATCACAGGGCACCAGTAACTTTGGGTTTTGCAGTTGACTGCTTGCACAGCTGACCTCTTTCTCCAGATCTTCCAGAAGCTAAAGGCCCATTTTTAAATCACAGTGTTAGACCAGATGTACAAAATACTTTAATCCAGGAACAAGATTCCTAAGGCTTACAGAGAAATCAAGGACAAACAGGAACCGCCTTGGGGGGCAATTGTTTACTCTGTAAGAGCTGAACCCAAGACCTTAAATGGATTAGTTTTGCAGCTAGCAGAAAAGCCTGGCTGTTTCTTAGGTTCTAACACCCCAAATTATCTGTGTCAGTCAGTCAGTTAGTCAGTCAGTCAGTCAGTCAGTCAGTCAGTCAGTCAGTCTGTTCTGCCTGCCTGCTTGTCTGTCTGTCTGTCTGTTTCTCTGTTTATGTGTGTACAGGTGCACACACACACACACACACACACACACACAAACACATGTAGAGGCCAGAGGTGAAACCTTGGTTGTTGTTCCTTCTGAGTCACAGCTTGTGTTTTTGAGACACAGTTTCTCACTGGCTGAAACTTGGAAAATAGGAAGGCTGTCTCAGAAGTCCCAGAAAGCCACCTTTCTGCCTCTATAACACTTGGATTAGATATTAATGCTACTTTGTCTATGATAATATATATATATATATATATATATATATATATATACACATATATATACATACACTGTGTCTATGATAATGTTATCATACATTATAATATATTATTAAGACATATATTATAAATATTACACACACACACACACACACACACACACACATGCACACACATTGCTGTGAGGAGACTCTGTGACCAAGGCAACTTAAAGGAGAGAGTTTAATTGGGGCTGGCTTACAGTTTCAGAGGGTGAGTCATGACTGTCACGCAGGTTGCATGGTGGCAGGCAGACTGGAGCAGCAGCTGAGAGCTTACATGTTGAGACAATCACGATGCAGAGAGAGTGTGCTGGCGACAATGTGGGCTTTTGACCTCCCCAACCCCCCTAGTGAAGTGACACACTTCCCCTGACAAGAACACCTTCCCAAATTGTTCCACTAACTGGAGAGCCTGTGATGGGCCATTCTCATTGAAGCCACAGACACCTACATTAGGAGACAATGTGTATTCTGGTGGATCCAACTCAGGTTGCATGCCAGGCAAACACTCAACTGACTGAGCTAACCCCCCAGCCTGGTTTGATTCCACACGTACCTGGCCATTACTCTCCAGCTCTAAGTTCTGCATCCTTGGTTCCAACCAGAAGACTGAGAGGAGTTGAGCTGTGTTGGACACACATAGACATCTTCCCTTGTCACTGTTTCTGAGACATTACAGCAGAGCAGTTATTTCTATAGCACTCACATCGTATTAGGTGTTACAAGCAGTCTAGAGATGGTCTGAAGTGTACACGAGGCTGTGCTCAGGCTGTACCCAACAGCACGGCATGGAAGGGACTTGAGCATCCTTGAACTTTCTTAACTGTTCTGGAACTGCCCCTCTCACAAGTGCTGGGGGAAGACAGTATTGATTTGTGATCTGTAAAGTACGTACTAGCTTTTGGGTGATACATAGTTCAGGTTTCCAAAGGCTGGAGTGATGAGAGACAAACAGGAAATTGTACTTGGATGCCATGATTCTGTCATGGTACATGAGATGCCAAGAGAGTTTCTGGTATGGAGGGTACCTGGTCTGGTCTGGCTGCTGGGGAAGACTTTTCAGAGGAATGATGGTAAAGTTGGTATTGGAAATATAATTAGAAGTTGTACCAGGCATGGAGGATAGTTGGGGGAGGTGCTGTTTTAAGGGAAAGAATATTATGGTGGCAAGAACTCTTATTGGGGTGAGGAACCTCATGTTTTCTTGTGTGACACCAAGCAGATAATGGGCACTCCAGACATCTCTTGCCTGTTCCAGTGCAGTTGGCTTTTGAAACCAAGAAATGAGATTTGTAGAGTGGCACTTATTTATCTCAGGAACTTTCTAGAGAAAAAAAGAAATGAGGTAAAGAAGGGTGTTTTGTGGAACCAAAGGGTGGTTTTGTGTACCTGAGGACATCGTGAGCCCGCGAAGAAATGATCCTGTTTTTGGTGGCATCAGAGGGCTTTAGTGTATGACTCAGAAATTCCTCAGATCTGATTAATGTCTCTTCAGAAGCACAAAAAGACTAAGCTGGAACGCAGGGTGGGTTGGTCTTGATAACAGCAGCGGGGATTCGAAGCCATTCTGGGCCTGTGAGTGACGATGTTCTCAAAACCGCATTTCAAAGGCAGACGATATTCCGGACTGAATCAGATGGCTGTCTAGCTTTGATCCTTACAGACAGTTCAAGAAATAACATAAAGGAAATTAAAAAAAGTCGAGGTGGAGGCCCAGTCTTGTAATTACAGCTGTTTAAAGGGATAAGGCAGGATTGTACATTCAAGATCTGTCCTCACCTATAGAATGAGTTCAAGCCCAGTGTGGACAACTCAGTATGACCTTGTCTCAAAATAAAAACCAAAGAGAGGGTTGGGGTTGGGGCTCAGTGGTAGCGTGCTTGCCTAGTACATGTGAGGCTCTAGGTTCAATTCACAGCATTGAAGACTAAATAAATACAGGAATTCCAACAGCAAAAGTGAATTATCTTTGATGAAGGGTTACCCATTTTAATATATAAAGGGCACACACACACACACACATACACACACATACACACAAACATACCCACAAAAGGACAAAGACAACTAACAAGCAGTTAGAGAATAAAGAACACAAAGGTTAATAAATGCCTAAGGAAATGTTAAATCCTGTTAATAAAGTACAAAAATTTCAAAGTAAAATTATGAAATTGGTCAGGGAATACAGAACTGCTAAGGGGATTCGGTATTGTTCTTATAATTAATAAAAGCAAGCCAGGCATGTAATTCTAGCTCCTGGGAGGTAGAGACAGATGAGTCAAGAGTTCACAGCTATCCTTCTCACCAACTTGGTGAATTCTGGGCCATCCTGGGCCAAACAAACAAATGGAAAGCAGGCAGTGAGAAGATGCTTTCTCCAAAGCTCCTTGCTTCATTCTGGAGCTGAGTGTAGGCGCTGAGAGAGCAGTGCTCTGTCTTCTCTGTGTGGCCGCCCGGCCCTGGATCCTCTCTCCAGATGTGTGTGTGTCAGAACTACTCCCAGGGGGTTGGAGAGAACTTGCTGAAAAGAGCCTCTCTCTCTCTCTCTCTCTCTCTCTCTCTCTCTCTCTCTCTCTCTCTCTCACACACACACACACACACACACACACACACACACACACACACACACGCACGCACACACACACACACACACACACGCACATGCACGCGCACGTGCATGCACACGCGTACACGCGCGCGCGCGCACACACACACACACACACACACACACAAGTGTATTGCAGAATGGAAGTGGGCAAAAGCTAGTCGTCCAGATTGCTGCAACCAGCTACAATATTCTGTCTCTCTCTTTCCCGTCTTTCCTCTCCCTCCGCCTTTACATGTGTATGCATGGGTAAATGTGTACTTGCAGGCTAGAGGTCAGCTGGAACTCTTCCCTCTGGCCCCACTTTTCTTTGTCAAAGACAAGAACTGTCACTGGCCTGGGGCTCACCAAGTAGGCTAGGCTGGTTGGCCAAAATGGACCCCAGTATCTGTCCCTGCCTTCCTGATGCTGGGATTTCAAGTTCACACCACAGCACATGGCATATTTTGCATAGGCCTTGGTAATCTAAGCCAGCTTCCTCCTGCCATCCAGGCCAGAACCATCTCCTGAACCCAGACCCGACATTCTCCCATACGCTCAGTTCCTAGAAAGCCTTTAAGTAACCTCGGGCCCAGCTTCCTCTCAGCCTTGCTCCCTGCAGTATGAACGATTCTCCCTGGCCTTTCCTTAGTAGGAAGAAAGCCCTCTACTCTGAACCATCCAGCTCCAGCTTCCAGGCAGGCCCAGGGCTCAGCTAGACCCCAGAGGCAGAAGGCTCTGCCCGCCTGCTTCTCCCTGCCTGCCGGGCAAGGCGGCATGGCGGTGTGGGGATTATGCCTAAACCCTGCTTCGCTTTCAGCTTTCAGACCTGCTGGAGGGGAATCTTTACTGTGGCCAGCACTGTCATGTCTTGGATTTGTGCATCTGAGGAGGCTGCAGGGGGAGATTTATGTCAGGTTTACTTACTTCTTAGGACTAGGGAGCTGACAGTGGAGGATTTCCTGGACTTCTCCTGAGGGTCTTTGGGCGTGGTAGTACTCCTCTTCAGCAGCATTTAAACACTCCTTGTTTCTCATCTTCCCTCAGCAATAAAGTTCCGCCCAGGGCTGTGGTCCCAGAGCTGAGAGCAGCTGATTTCTGTTCTCTCTTCTTGCAGTTCTCCCTTCCTTCTTTCTGACCCAGGCTCTGCGCTTTCTCCTTCCTACCCCTGCACTGTTCTCTCCACTGCTTTGTGCCCAACCAACTTCCTCTCCTCTCCAAGACTTGGTTTAAACTTCATTTTAAGAGGTTTAAAGATGCCGGTCCCCTTTGCATCTTTCACAGGAGATTTTTTTATCTCTTTCTTCTGTGAGGTGAATGTCTCTCAAGGGTGGCACCTCTGCTCTGTCTTGTCGAGAATCAAGTAGGTGCTGACATAGGGACCGCCCTTCTTTGAGCTAAGGGCTGGCTCCTGGAGGGGTGCTGCTTTCTCCAACGGTTTAACTAATGATATACATTAGCTCCTGCTCAGGAAACAACTCCCCCTCCCCACCCCTGCACATGTAAGGAACATGAATTAAAGGCAGCTGTTTCAAACAAAAGAGCATAAATGCTGGATATGTCTGGGGCATGGCTGCATGGGTGGGGTGCTTGCCGGTGCAAATGCCTGAATTCAGACCCTCAGACTCCCTGTGAAGATGACCACGGTGGGGTGTGTGTAATCCCCGTCTCCTGTGGTGAGATGGGTGTGTAGGTAAAAGAATCCAGGAAGCTCATGGGCCAGTTAGCCTGACATGCTGCCATGAACAAGAGACTCTCTGAACAAGGCGAAACGAGAAGACTGGCACACCCATACTCACACTCAAACACAGAAGTGCACATGCATGTGCGTGCACACACACACACAGGGGGAAGGAGAGAGGCTCACATACACATATACACATATACACATACATACACACATAAACACATACACATATACACATACATACATAAACACATACACACATACACATACACACATACACATACACACATACACATACACACATACACACATACACATACACACATACACATATACACATACATATGTACACATACACATATACACATATACACATACACATACACACATACACATATACACATATACACATACACATATACACATACACACATACACACATACACATATATACATACACACATACACACATACACATACACACATACACATACACACATACACATACACACATATACATATACACATACACACATACACATATACACATACACACATATACATATACACATATACACATACACACATGCACATATACACATATACACATACACACATACACATATACACATATACACATACACACATACACATATACACGTATACACATACACATATACACATATACACATACACATATACACATATACACATACACACATACACATACACATACACACATACACATATACATGTATACACATACACACATACACATACACACATACACATATACACATATACACATACACACATACACACATACACATATATACATACACACATACACACGTACACATATACACATATACACATACACACATACACATATACACATACACATATACACATATACACATACACACATACACATATACTCATACACACATACACATATATACATACACACATATACATATTCACATATACACATATACACATATACACATACACACATACACATATACACATATACACACAGATACATGCATCATGCAAGCACACAGATTAAAACAGTATCATGAACTAAGGGATGGAGGGCCACCTCTTCACCACCTCCCCAGGAAAGCCCAGTGGCTTTATCTCTCCTGCAACTTCCAGCACCACTCTCAACTGAGCTGCATTTAAAGTCTCTTGCCACCTCTGTCCTGAAGTTAGTAGCCTGACTGTCCCTAAGGACTGGAAAAGCCCCGGCCATCACACCAAGCTGTTCTGCTTCCATGCTGGTAATTCTCTGCAGGCTATTCTCAGCAGCCCCTTCTCCAGGATGGGATTTCGATGACAGACAAAATAGCCACCAATTGTTAAGCACTGACTGCATAGTGCTGGCATTATCCTTGACTCTTAGAGCATCCCTTCATGGTTGTTGCTATTTTCCACACGTGGTAGACAAGATGGATGCTCTCAGAGATCAGGTTGTCCTCGGGGACACCTGCCTCAAAGGCTTTTATTTTGTTAAAATGGCATTGAACATAGGGCTGGCACCACTTAGCCATGACCCCAGCTTCTCACTGGTGAATTCTAGGCAGCCTTGTGACTTCCTACTCTGAGAAAGGATCTCACTAGGTTTAGCCTTGAACCATTCTGTAGTTGAAGCAGACCTTGTAGTTGAAGATCCTCTTGCTTCTCAGCCTCCTGAGGAGCAGGGATCACAGGCTTTGACCAGCAGACCTGGTTTTGTGTTCTTTTCTTACACTATGTGGCTTGCCTTTTGGAAGACACAGACACACAGAGACACAGACACACACACACATACACACACACAGAGACTTGAACATGCATGTGTGTACACATGCACACACACATTCCTATGGTATTGACATAAGATTCAAAGCCTTGCATTAAAAGGCAAACACAGACCCACCCTGAGCTGGTATTTGCTATGAGGTCACAAACCTGCAGCTTGCTTCCCCTGCCTCCAGGATTCCCCTAGATTCTCTGGCTGAGAAAAGGGTAAGGGCCCTGAGAGAGGGTGGCAACACACGGCCGTACCCATGCTCTGCGTGTCCGTGTGCCCCATGGTGGTGGAAGGCCCTGGGCATGGCCCCATTTCACTCTCCCAGCATCTCTGATGGTTATTGCGAGGCACACTTCAAGAGGTAGAAAGCACAGACCCAGGGAAGGAAGACCGGGTAAGTGGTGGTAGCTGGATGCAGGCTCAGCTCAGTGGGTCTGGCTGCAGGCTCAGCTCAGTGGGTCTGGATGCAGGCTCAGCTCAGTGGGTCTGGATGCAGGCTCAGCTCAGTGGGTCTGGATGTAGGCTCAGCTCAGTGGGTCTGGATGTAGGCTTAGCTCAGTGGGTCTGGATGCAGGCTCAGCTCAGTGGGTCTGGATGCAGGCTCAGCTCAGTGGGTCTGGATGCAGAGCTTCAGGCTCAGCCACCAGGAAGCCACGGCCTGGCTTAGCAAAACTCCCTTAGATCCTACCTGCTCAACGTGTGGCCCACATCTGCAGTGTCCTCTGGACTGACTGTGACTGAGTTAGAATTTGCATTTTAAGCAGATGCCTAGTGCCTTCTTTAAGCTGTTCCAGAAACTCTGCAGACAAGATCACTGAGGGCCAAGGGGTCTCGGGGACGGTATGTGGTTTGCTTCAGCAGGCCTTATGAATGGTGGTGTCAAGGAGCAGTGCCTTTGTTTTCTTGAGGGGGTGGGTGCTGACAGATTCATTTATAGGCTTCTATAGAGTCAAGGAATAAGGCTATTTTTGTAGCCCAAAGGATACAATTATGTATGTGTGTACGCTCATTGTGTGTGTACAAGTATGAGCTTATGTGTCGAGGTCAGAGACAATCTTAGATATTATTCTTCAGGTGATATCCATGTTTTGGGTCAGGGTATTTCATGCTGGCCTGGACTCACTAATTAGGCTATGATGGCTGGCAGGAACCCTTGGTGGTACCTGTCTCTGCCTTCCTGGTGCTGGATTACATGTATGTTTATATCAGCATTGGGGACACTACTGATAATCCTAGCATCTCAGTAGACATGAGACCTCAGAGCCAGGAGAGTAGACAGAGCAATTTAAGGCTGGAACAGATGACTACTTCATTTGGCTTCCATCTGCCTAAAATGGACACGAGTGTAAATGTGACGGGGACAAAGGGGCCTTTGATCCCAGGAGGCTGGCCTTATCTCATTGTGTCAGACCAAGAACTTTGATTTTTCTCCTTTGATGGGAAAGGTTGGCCTTGCCGGCTTTGTATCTGACCCAGGCTCTGGGTGATCACTCAGCTTCCCTCTTCCTTTAGTTCCTCCCCATGGATGCTCTCGTAGAAACTCATGTCATTAAACAAGGAAAGGCTTCCATCTTGTAAGCTTTTACACTTAGAAACATCCACCAGGCTCCAAAGTGTCACCGTGGGCTTCACCGGTGATGTTTGTGGTCATGTTGCATCCACAGGACGACTGGTGATTGATGCCCCGTGTTGTCTCTGAGTCCCCTCCTTTCCCCAGGAGGCTCTGCTGACTTTGCAGGTCTCTGTCATCGACCTTCCAGCAGGGGGCCTGGGAAGGTCTAGCCCATCCTTATACTGCTTTCTTCTTCCTTTTCACTTTGCCAAGCTAAAAACATTTAATACCCCATATACATGGTATTAAATTATTAAATCACACACACACACACACACACACACACACACACACACACACACACACACAGAGAGAGAGAGAGAGAGAGAGAGAGAGAGAGAGAGAGAGAGAGAGAGAGATCCTTTTAACCGGGAATGAGCTAATCAAAGCAGAAACTTCCTAGGAGGAACTTGACAGCAGCAGTCCTTAACAACCTTCAGGAAGACCACATGCTCCAGGCAATTACGGAATTTGGGAGAAAATAGCTTTTTCTGAATGTCCTAACCTGCTGTTGGTTCCTCACTTTGTAGCTACAATCTCGTCTCCCCTTCCTCTGAAGTTCCCTTACCAAGAGCCCCTGAAGAGATTTTTTTTTTTACATAGATCTAAACTCTCCCGGCTTCATCAAACTGCAAAAATGAACAGCTCAGGCTAAAGGTGGGCATCTTTTACACGGTGCCAGGTGGGCATCTTTTACACGCTGCCAGGTTTCCTCCAAGGCTTTTGACTCTGCCCACAGGAGGTGCATAATACATTCTGATACGGGGCCAGATATTAGGAGGTGATTTGGCTGCTCACGCTTCGGAGTTTGGGTGAATCCTGGGAAATGCACTATGTCTGTCTGTAGCTTATCAATTCCATAGCCATAGAGCTCAGAAAGGGAGGACAGGGAATAAAAAAGCCCCAGTGGAACTCAAGGAAGCTGACACTGAGCCTTTGTGTGAAAGACATCCGGAGCCTTGAGGCCACCATTCATTTTAATGCAACCACATCTCTCTTTTCTTTGTAGGGTTGTGAGGTTTGATGCAGGTTCTCCTCGAAAGGAATAATCTACTAGTGTTTCCATGATGTGAAATGTTTTTTTTTTTTTTTAAGATCTATTTATTTTTTTTAATGTATATAAGTACACTGTTGCTGACTTCAAACACACCAAGAGAGGGCATCAGATCCCATTACAGATGGTTGTAAGCCACCATGTGGTTGCTGGGATTTGAACTCAGGACCTCTAGAAGAGCAGCCAGTGCCCTTAACCGCTGAGCCATTTCTTCAGCCTGAAACATTTTAAAAAAAAATTAAAAGAATCTTATGTGTTAGTGTGTGTTCACATATGTGTCTGAGCGTGCTTGCTTGTGTGTGGGCTGGGTGGCATGGTTGAGTGTCTTCCTCAATCACTTTCGACACAATGGGAACTCCTTGTTTTGGCTACTGAGCAGATGCATGCAGCCTCACCTGGCTTTTACCTGGTACCACGGGTCTGAGCCTGAGCTTGTGCAATATGTAATTTACCCACAGAACCATCTCCCGGCCTCTGTTTGAAGTTTTTCATACTTAGAAAGAGCCAAGGCCAGTACTGTGCTGAGGTGGAGATGTCAGCATCTGCTTCTTCTGACGTCCCAGGGAGATCAGTTACCTCTCTGAGCTTGTCTGGATGCCTTGGTGTATGAGTCACGGCTGAGAAACCCCATGCTCCTGCACAGTAAAGGAAACTTTCCGACTGCTTCAGCTCTGGCACAATGGCTTGGAATTCAAGATGTGCTGTTGTTGTTAGCTGATGCTCGGCTTGTGCTGGTGTTGTGGGGATGGATGGTGAGCTGCCTCCTTTGTTCTCCTGGGGAGGTTTGAGCATCCTCACTTCTGTGGTCATAGTGATCTGCAGCCTGCTGGGCCAGCTCTAGCTGTGCTGGATGCTGTGCCGGACAGCCTGGAAGGGCACTGTCTCTGGGAGGATCCAAGCAGAGCCCTTTTGAAAGTCCAACTGTTTTCTTCTGAATAGCTTCTGAGGCTTAGAACCTCCAAACAGGCCTTTGCCAACAAAATATGAGACCTTCTCCTAGTGTTAAGAAGGATGTGAGCTGATAGACAAGGCAAGACATTTTTGGTGACCCTCTGGGCATTGGAGGTAGGTGGTCTAATCCAGGCAGTAGATGAGCTTCATTTGGTCTGTGCTGACATCACTCAGTGTTGGAGAATAGGAATGTGGGAGTCTGAGTATGTCAATCATGTGGTCTCTCTGTCCATAATCCCTGCTTCCCGAGGCTTCGCCTTTTAAATTAAATATATATTCATATATACATGCATGCTCATGTGAGCACACACACACACACATACACACACACACACACACACACACACACACACACACACACATTTAAAGATCTTTTGAGGAAATCAGCACCAGGAATGAGCTCATCAAAGCAGAGACTTCCTGGAGGAACCCAATGGCAGTGTGTCTTTAACGATCTTCAGGAAGACATTTCTGAGCACTGTGAATGTGAACTTGAGCTTCACTCATAAGGGGTTCCTAGTCCCTAGGTTTTCTGGTGCACAGTATTGGTTGGGTTTGAGAACATATCTTCAAATGTGGGACTTTGAAAATAGACATTAGGAATTGGATCATGGAGGAGACTCAGTTTTAGGAGTTGTCTAGGCTCTCCCTGTTATGAGGCCAAAGTTGGTTTTGAACTTGAGATCCTCCTGCCTCAGTTCTCTGAGTGCTAGAGTTAGAGGTTTCACATTTGCACATTTTTCTTCTTTGATGGTAATATTTTGTTTGTTTCTTTGTGAAAGATACAGAGATGACTAAGGCACAGTGTCCAACCCATATGTACCCACATACTCTTGGAAAACACTGAGCATGACAACAGTCTATAAAGTAAAACTAGAAAAATCTTTTTGTGAGAACAGTCTAGATACTTGCTTGTGCAGAATGGGTAAAAATGGATACCAGCTCACAGTGTGTTAGGGTAAGCATGGATGCTGTAATAAATATGCCACAAAAGTTATTGCTTTACCACAATGTTGGCAAATGTAATGGTATCCTGGGTGGCAAACAACCTTTTTGTCTTCAGTAATTTAGGAATCCAGGCATCTGCAATGTTGTGTCTCTTCCAGTCCCCAAGAGCTTATGTTACCTTCCTCTGACTCCAAACCGAAAAGCATACCAGAAGAAGGCATGTCCTTTTCTTAGGAAACCTGGTCTTAACAGAATAAGGGATTAGCTCAAACTTGAGTAAAAAGGATTATTTTTTCCACGTTACGTTTTTGTTGTGAAAAGTTTCTAATACACAGAAAGATAGAGGTGTCGGTTCAGCAGACAGAGCTAATTTCTATGTGCCCACTCTCCAGAATCAGTGCTTATCAATTCAAGGACAGCCTCTCTCTATTCCATCACCACCTACAGTAGATTACTTTGGAGCAAATTCCCAATGCCATATCGGTTCATCTGTACAGCTTTTAGTATGTGTCCCTAAAGATAAGAGCCCTTGGGTAAATGACTTGGTATTTCCTATTAAAAGTGAATCTGAAAAGATACAAGGGATAAAGTCATAGGCGCCATCTTGCTCTCAGTAAGATCTGGGAACTGGAGCCTCCAGAAAGGCAGAAGAACAAGAAGAAGGAGAGACGTGGATATTCAATGCCATTTTTGGTCCTGAAGCTCATTACACAGGAACTAAGTGTGGTGCCGTCCCCCGCCACTCCAGTTCAGTGAACTAGAAGATGTTCCCTGTAGTTGTGTTGTTGGTACATTGCTCAAATCTTCTTGCAAGTTCTAAGGGGCATCTGAGACTTGGATGGATAATTCTTGATAGCATCTATGCCTGCTTGCCTTAAGTATGCTTGCTTCCTTGAAGAAGGGCATTCTGTGGTCATAAGATTGTGCTTTGTGTTTGCATATGCAGACCAGAAGTATCAGGAAATGAATGACCTCTAGAGCTATGTTCAGCCATAAGGGATAAAAGTTAGTATGAAACGTCCTAGCTTCCATATGTCTGGGTGGGAAGATATGGAAGTGTCTTCCACACTGTCAGAGTTCTGTGGGGTTGAGCCCTTGCCTCAGTGGTACCTCCGGAACTCTAACTGTAAATGGCTTTTTCCCCCTTTCTCTTTATATCTCACCAACTCTTCCACAAATGTCACAACTAAACTGTCCTCTCTAGCCCTCTGGTTCCCTTCATACTTCTCTGTTGCTTAAACCCTTCTCATGAGCTTCCAGTTTCCATCTGCACCCAGAGCTGATCCTGTGCCACAGTGCTCTATACACAAATGCTGCTTGGAGAGAGCTGGTCTCCCAGGAAGTGGACATGCCTGTGATCACAGGAAAGACCACCACTTCTGCTCAAATTCCTAGTCCAAGAGGGACCTGCCCAGAGCCATCAGGACACAGGAACTAGAACTGTTGTCTGGGACAGGATCCTTCCAGTTTCCATCTGCACCCTGGAGCTGACTCTGTGCCACAGCTCTCCATACCCAAATTCCTCCCAGGGAGGACTGGTCCCCCAGGAGTACTGACATACAGGCTTGCAGAAGGGACAAGCCACAGTCAGAGACAGCAAAACCAGTTAACACCAGAGATAACCAGATGGCGAAAGGCAAGAACAAGAACATAAACAACAGAAATCAAGGCTACTTGGCATCATCAGAACCCAGTTCTCCTACCACAGAGAATCCTTGATACCCCAACACACCAGAAAAGCAAGACTTGGATTTAAAATCACATCTCATGATGATGATAGAGGACTTTAAGAAGGACATAAATAACTCCCTTAAAGAAATACAGGAGAACACAGGTAAACAGGTAGAAGCCCTTAAAGAGGAAACACAAAAATCCCTTAAAGAATTACAGGACAACACAACCAAACAGGTGAAGGAATTAAACAAAACCATCCAGGATCTAAAAATGGGAAGAGAAACAATAAAGAAATCACAAAGGGAGACAACCTTGGAAATAGAAAATCTAGCAAAGAGGCCAGGAGTCATAGATGCAAACATCATCAACAGAATCCAAGAGATAGAAGAGAGAATCACAGGTACAGAAGATACCATAGAAAACATTGACAAAACAGTCAAAGAAAATGCAAAATGCAAAAGCTCCTAACCCAAAGCATCCAGGAAATCTAGGACACAATGAGAAGACCAAGCTTAAGGATAATAAGTATAGAAGGGAGTGAAGATTCCCAACATAAAGGGCCAGTAAATATCTTCAACAACATTATAGAAGAAAACTTCCCTAGCCTAAAGAAAGAGATGCCCATGAATATACAAGAAGCCTCCAGAACTCCAAATAGATTGGACCAGAAAAGAAATTCCTCCTGTCACATAATAATCAAAATACCAAATGCACAAAACAAAGAAAGAATATTAAAAGCAGTAAGGGAAAAAGGTCAAGCAACATATAAAGGAAGACCTACCAGAATTACACCAGACTTCTCACCAGAGACTATGAAAGCTAGAAGATCCTGGGCTGATGTTATACAGACCCTAATAGAACACAAAAGCCAGCCCAGGCTACTATACCCAGCAAAACTCTCAATTACCATAGATGGAGAAACCAAGATATTCCATGACAAAAACAAATTTACACAATATCTTTTCACAAATCTAGCTCTATAAAGGATAATGCACAGAAAACTCCAAGACAAAGAGGGAAAGTACACAATAGATAAAGCAAGAAAGTAATCTTTCAACAAACCCAAAAGAAGCTAGCCACACAAACAGAAAAATAACATAAAAAATAACAGGAAGCAACTATCACTATTCCTTAATATCTCTTAACATCAACAGACTCAATTCCCCAATAAGAAGATATAGAAAAACAGACTGGATACGTAAACAGGACCCAACATTTTGCTAAATACAAGAAACATACCTCAGAGTAAAAGACTGGAAAACAATTTTCCAAGCAAATGGTCGCAAGAAACAAGCTGGAGTAGCCATTCTAATGTCAAATAGAAGCAACTTTCAACCGAAAGTTATAAAAAACGATGAGGAAGGATACTTCATACTCATCAAAGGAAAAATCTACCAAGAAGAACTCTCAATTCTGAACATCTATGCTCCAAATGCAAGGGCACTCACATTTATAAAAATGGTGCTCAAAGCACACATTGCACCTTACATGATAATAGTGGGAGACTTCAACACCCCCACTCTCATCAATTGACAGATCATTGAAATGCAAATTAACAGAGACACATGGAAACTAATAGAAGTTATGAACCAAATGGATTTAAAAGATATCTATAGAACATTTCATCCTAACTCAAAAGAATATACTTTATTCTCAGCACCTCATGGTACCTTCTCCAAAGTTGACCATATAATTAGTCACAAAATAGGCCTTAACAGATACAAGAAGATTGAAATAATCCCATGCATCCTATAAGATCATCAGGGACTAAGGCTGGTATTAAATACCAACAAAAACAATAGAAAGCCCATACATGCATGGAAGCTGAACAATGCCTTACTCAATGATAACTCAGTCAAGGAAGAAATAAAGAAATTGAAAGACTTCTTAGAATTTAATGAAAACAAAGGCACAACATACCCAAACTTATGGGACACAATGAAAGCAGTGCTAAGAGGAAAACTCAGCTCTGAGTGCCTCCAAAAAGAAACTGGAAAGAGCACACACTAGCAGCTTAACAGCTCACCTGAAAGCTCTAGAACAGAAAGAAGAAAATACACCCAAGAGGAGTAGATGTCAGGAAATAATCAAACTCAGAGCTGAAATCAACCAAGTAGAAACAAAAAGAACTATACAAGAATCAACAAAATCAGGAGCTGGTTCTTTGAAAAAAATCAGCAAGACAGATGAACCCTTAGCCAGACTAACCAGTGGGCACAGAGACAGTATTAAAAATAACAAAATCAGAAATGAAAAGGGAGATATAACAATAGAAACTGAGGAAATTCAAAAAATCATCAGATCTATACTCAACACAGCTGGAAAATCTGGATGAAATGTGCAAATTTCTAGACAGATGCCAGGTACCAAAGTTAAGTCAGGATCAGATAAACCATCTAAACAGTCCAATAACTTCTAAAGAATATAATCAGTCATTTAAAGTCTCCCAACCAAAAAAAAAAAAAAAAAAGCCCAGGACCAGATGAGTTTAGTGCAGAATTCTATCAGACCTTCAAAGAAGAGCTAATACTAGTACTCTTCAAACTATTCCACAAAATGGAAGCAGAAGGAACACTACTCAGTTCATTCTATAAAGCCACAGTTATGCTGCATATTCTCCCTTGGGGATGGAATGGTTTCTGGTTAATCAGGAACTTTTCACAATTTTATTTTATAGAGGACTTTTAAAAGATTTTTTTCTACTTCTATTATGTTTAATGTTCCAAATAGATTTTAAAAACTGGTTGAGTGTATATTACTTTTAGCTTTAGAAGATATCATGTATATTTAATAGGCCTTTAACTATTATAAATTATTTTGATGACTTAAAAATGTCAATAATAAGTTGTATATTTTGGAATAAATTTTATTAAAAAAAAAGAAAAGCAACCCTTTTCCTGCTTTGACACCACACAGACTCATGGTCCCCAGATGATGACACCACTGTGGGAGAGTGTAGAACCTTTAAGGGATGGGGCCTAGTAGAAATTAGCCATTAAGAGCAGGCTTCTCAAGGTTACACCTGGCCCCACATACTGTCTCCCTTTGCTGCTCCACCATAGCGTAACCAGCCTCTGCCACATGGTTTTGCCACCATGAATGGAACTGCTCTGCCATGCTTTCCCTGACACCATGGGCTGAAACTCTTGGAAATTATGAGCTCAAAAAAGCCTGTAGTCTTTTACATTGCTTTGTTCAGATTCATATTTAACACAAAAAGGGTACTAGGCAATTATGCCTTATATTTTCAATCTCCAATTAATACTATTTCATATTAGAAACATGAAACAATTGAGAAACTGTATGCCTACCTTGCTTAAAAGGATTATCAGCCTGAGGGTGAGGCCTGAGGGCTTGCTGAAGCCAGCAAGAGGCTTGTGTAATACCTCCAGCATAAACCAGGGAGCAGTTATCATGGGTTCTCAGGGCTTTGATACTCCAGGAGCACTGCTACTTTAGGTAGTGATTTAAGATGGATGAGGTTCTGAGTATTCACATGAAAGTGGGATCTTGACTGTCTTTGTCAAGATAGACTACAGGCATGTCCCACAAGGAGGGATCAGAGACAAGGACAGTGTGGCCTCTACAGGCCTTTGTATGTATCTGTCAGGGCTGCATGCCTGAGTGTGTATGCAGGTGTCTGTGCACATATATGTGCTTTTGGAGTCCAGAAGCCAACTTCCGGTGTGGTTCTCCAGGTTCACTTTGTTCTCTGAGAGTCTCTTACTGGTGTGGAACTTGCCTACCCAGCTGAACTGGCTGCCCATTGAGTCTCAGGAGGCTTCCGGTCTCTGCTTTTCCTGTTCCTAGACCATAAGCAGGTGCCAATGTGCCCAGAGTTTACATGGGCTCTCATGATCAAACTTAGGCCCTTGTTCTTGCAGAGCAAGCAGTGGAAGAACCCCTCACAACCCTGTGAATCCATTCTTAAGTGTGGCTCCTGTAATCTAGGGATGAAAAGTAAAACACAAGTGAAATAGGTAGCTTTGAGGAAGGTCCTGAGCAGCACTACACACATTAGAAGAGCGTTTAGCACCTCAAACTCGTAAGGAAAGCAGGGAAGAGGAATGTAATCGGGCAAAACCAATGAAAAAGCTAGGAGAGACAATCCAACATCGGCCTCTGCGCTCGAGGGACCTGCTGAGGCTTCAGGCTTCAGGCCTGTCGCTCAAGCTTTCCATGCAGTTGTCAGAACGTGGGAAACGGCACATATAAGAAGGGAGGGGATAGTTTCAGCAGAGAAGCTGCCAACTAAAAACAGGTAAATGGACCAGACAAGGGTGATGAATGGCTGCTGATGAGGTCAGTCACCCGAACCACGCTCTAAGAGAATGTGGGCTGAGTGTCGTCAGTTCAAACGTTTAGAACAACATTGCAAATTGGGGTTTTAAGTAAATAGTCATACTTTTGTACATAAAATAATTCCACAAAAAGGATGCAAGATTAATATCGTAGGGCCCGACTCGGTCCATCCCTTCAGCTGGTTTTGTTCCCACAGGTTATTTTATCTTCAATCCCTTGTTCCTTAGATCTCTGTGTTTCTTCTTCTGAGTCCAGGGTCTGGGTTTTGTTTGTCTTCCTGGGAAATACTTGTCAGAGAAATCAGTGCACACACAGTCATTTGCAGAAGTCACTTCTATTTTTAGTGTGTTCTCAGCGGCCTCAAAGCAAACTAACCATGTTCATCCTGAGATGGGTGAGGCTGGGCCTGGAGGCTTCTGAGGACACAGCTGATGAGCCTTTCCCCTCTTTCTCATGTGTTTACCGAGTCAGCCTGCAAAGGTTCCCACTCCTCTGTGGGCGGCTTCTAGCATCGCTCTCTGCTTTGCTTGATTCAGTTCCATTCAGCCTGGGTCTTGAGTCCAGAGTTCTCTGGTTTTTGCATATAAACACCATCTTGGGTAGGTAAGAATAGCCTTAATGTTTCTTGAAGATTCGAGTAGCTTCTCTGTGATGCTTCCCCAAGAGAATCCCAGCATTAGCAGGGCACTGTGGGACGTAGTTCTGTTATGTGACATCCCCAAAGGATCAAACTCATTCTTCTACTAGACATGTTATTCATGATGCTGTGTCTCAGAGTCATGGGATGTTTTTTGAAATGAAACATACGCATTTTATTCATTTTGTTTTAGTTTAGTTTAATTCCCAAAGAGAAATATAGACATAGATCTAGAAATATGATGATCATCATGTCTGTCATATGTATTAAACATACATCGCATTTATTTCCAATTTTCTTCTCTCTCTCTCTCTCTCTCTCTCTCTCTCTCTCTCTCTCTCTCTCTCTCTCTCTCTCATTGTGTGTGTGTGTGTGTGTGCGCGCGCGCGCGCGCGCACTGGAGCATATATGTGTGTATATGCATATCTGTGGGCATATAATATACAAACATTAGACTATTGGTTTCTCTTCACAATTGGGTATTAGTCAAACAGTTTTTTCCTTACTATTACATTATCTGTAAATGTCATGTTTTATTTTGCTTATTCTTTGGAGACAGGGATGGGCAACCCACTCTCCTTTCAAACCCATGATCCCATTGCCCCAGCATCTGTGCGTTGCTGTTACAGGTGCATGCCACTGTGCCTATGAGTCTCAGATTTAATACTTTGGTGAGGAGATATTGCAATGATGTTCATTTACCAACTTTCCCAGCCCTGGATGCCTGGGTTATTTTGATGGAAACCGTCACCAACATTAGCAATGCTGTGATAAAGAGCTTGTTCATAGACCTTATTTCTGTTAGTTCCTCATCACAGTTCCTTTTTGAATTGCTAGGAATGGAACCTCTTTAGAGCCCCCAGACTCTCTTATGTCTAGCAATTCTTTTAAGAAACGAAGCAAGAATATTCCCACTTTATTTGCTCAGTGAACAATTTTTGTTTGATTTAGCTCTGTGTTAACCAGGAATAGTTCCTCTGACATACAAACACTTGACCCAAGCTACTTAGAACTTTTTTGCTTTCATCTCAAGGCTGCTGTGGCTGTTTATGCACAGGGGGTCTTCTTTGATGAATGAGTTCAGGAACTGGAGTGTTTTCCTCCCTTCCTCCTCCACCATCTGGAGTCTGTGGTGCCTACCTCTACTTCTTTCTTTGTCCTTATTATCGTTACTTATATGTATAAATCATCACATCTACCTACTTATCAATCAATTATCTATCTATCTATCTATCTATCTATCTATCTATCTACCTATCTATCACTTCATCTTAGTCATTTAGTGTTATCTGTATGTACATGTGTTTAAGGATGACCAGTTGGGATTGGGTAATCTATCAGGGAGTCATCCCTGAAAAAAAACAATTCTCTCAGAAGTCACTGACTGCCCTCATAGGTGGAGGAAGTCTTGCAAAATTTCACCATCTACCTTGGCATATTGATTGGTGTCATCATTATACAAGTTTTATATAGGCAAGTATATTGTTAACATAGCATGGGGGCAGCTTCCCTGTTATATATAGAAGACATTATCTCACAGCAGGTGTTCTGGTCCTCTGGCTCTTCAAATCTTCCTGCCCTTTCTGTGATGTTCTCTGAGCTTTAGGTGTTGGGCTTGGGTTGAAGATATAATAGTTGGGGTAGAAACCATGTTTTCTTTACACTTTGACCAGTTGTAGATCTCTGTAGTAGCCTCAGAGTACAAAAAAAAAAAGCTCCTTTGATAAGGGGTAAGAGCTATGCTTACCTATGGGAATAACTATTGAGAATAAACTTAGAAGCTATATTGGTTTAGGAAAATGGAAATAGTAGATTCTCCTCTAGGGTCTATTCTCTCTTTAGCCATGGGTTGTTGCCTAGGTTTACAGTACAAGGCACTGTGATCCCCAGGTCTGGGGCTTGAGTTCTGGCTCTGCCACTTGATAGTGGTAACTGTGATAGTGATTTAACATTGCTGAGACCTGTTTATCTCAGGTCTTAAGATGATCTGATTTGGTTTGAATTCAGTCTGAGTAACAGTAGGTCATGTCTAATAGAGAGACTCTTCTTGTTTTTTTATGAACCTGTACCTATGACTTCAGCACCCTAAAACTTGACAGGAAAATTAATCTTAAAAGGCTGGGTCATATTGGAGCTGGCATCTCCTTGTCTCAAAAAAGCTACTTATTACCCTTCCAGGAATCTTCTAGCCTACCTGGATGTCTAAGGGAGGTAGAGAACCTTCAGACATTTTGAGAATAGGGAATTATATCAGTTCCTCTCCACGGGGCGTGTCTACCTTCCCCCAGTGCCAGTTTATAAACTCCAGATAAGGCATTGTGCCATTTGCTAGACCAGCCTGGCAGGATCCTGGGTACCATTCCAGGGCTCCAGGGTGCTGATACAGAGCAAACGAGACCTCATAGGGTGCTCTGATCACCATCCACGCAGTGGCCTGCTGCGAATTTAGAGCAAATTCTTGGCAGTGTTGATTCCAGAGCCGTGTGGATACTTGTCTCCTGGGGTTTATGCTGTTATTCATGCCCTGGGGTCTTCTTCAGTGGAAGCTGATCCACTCTGTTGTGCTCTTGCATCTCATTGGATTATCAACTGTATACATACATTTGTGAATGTGTGTGTGTGTGCTGCAAGCATCTGGGCACATGGATAAGATGAAGTATGCTCATATCACACCAGAACTGACCAAGATGGTAAACACCACATGGAAATAAATGGATGGAAGGAACTTTGCGTGTGTGTGTGTGTGTGTGTGTGTGTGTGTGTGTGTAATTTTTTCTTTTCCTAGAACTAGCCAGCAAGCTCCAGGAACACCCCTGTCTCTGCCTCCTGGTGACAGGAGTGCAGGCATGTGCCATTGTGCTAGGGAGCATCTCCACAGCCCCATCTGTGTCTTTTCAATACTGCTGCTAGGTCAGGATGCCTGGGCAAACACCTTACAGGCCAGGGCACACTCATGCAGTTGTGTGGTTTTCCCTCCTATTTCCCCATGTCTGCAGAGAGAGTGATGCATACTCATTATCACTTTTGGAGGATTCTAGTCGTTTTGCTAAGTGCCCAGCTTGACATGGGTCAGATGTCATGGGCAGCATTGCTAGGAGAAGATGTCTTGATGTTGGCCAGGGCCTTTTAGCTTCACCCATGTTCTTTCTTGGTAAAGTTCAGAAGAAACCAGCTTCCTTGGGAACCACATTTGCAGGCCCATCACCAGACCAAGCCTGGCCCTGATCTAATATAGAACACTTAACCAATTCAAAGTCCGTAGGTATCTTGTCTTGTGTGTTCCGATGACACTTAGTTACTGCCCTCCACTTGTTCACCACACTATGTTTAATTTTGGTGTTCTTCTAAGTCTCCTCAGATTCCTAGGGCTCCTAGCGATACAGAAATCTGACTCATTGCATTCATTTATTTTTAGCCGTAGCTCCCCATTTTTCATTAGGGACTCAAGATTCAGTGTAGGGACTTGGCATGGTCATATATGTAACCTGAAGAACTGAGTAATTGGAAAAGAAAGTGTATATACAAGGAACAAGGGAAAAACATACTCATGTAAGCTTCTCATGTAAAAAATGCTTTTTAGTCTAATTAAAGGAGAAGCCAGTGGCAAAAGTCACTGTAACTTACATATTCCTGGTTTAATTATTTCTTTTTTTTTTTTTTTTTATTATTCGATATAATTTATTTACATTTCAAATGATTTCCCCTTTTCTAGCCCCCCCACTCCCCGAAAGTCCCGCAAACCCCCTTCTCTTCCCCTGTCCTCCCACCCACCCCTTCCCACTTCCCCGTTCTGGTTTTGCTGAATACTGTTTCACTGAGTCTTTCCAGAACCAGGGGCCACTCCTCCTTTCTTCTTGTACCTCATTTGATGTGTGGATTATGTTTTGGGTATTCCAGTTTTCTAGGTTAATATCCACTTATTAGTGAGTGCATACCATGATTCACCTTTTGAGTCTGGGTTACCTCACTTAGTATGATATTCTCTAGCTCCATCCATTTGCCTAAGAATTTCATGAATTCATTGTTTCTAATTGAGTCATTAGTTCATTTGTTGGACATCTACTATGTTCAGGGCCATCTGCTAGGCATTGCAGATATAATTCTTTTAAAGTTATCCTCTCAGTTTTATTCAGTGATAATATCTGTGGTCCTTCAATTATATGTTGCTTTTTGATGTTTTGGGATTGAACCCCAGTCATCTTGGAAGGTAGGCAAGTGTTGTACCACCCAGTGGCAGCCCAGCGATTTGTTTCATTTAACAAATACTTACCAAGTGCCTCCTATTTGTCTGAGGTGAGGGAGTTGCATCAGTAAGCAAAACAGACGAAAAGCTGAGTCTTTAACACCGAGAGCACAGAATGATAAAGATTTAGGTCATCGCATTGCGCCAGGTTCTCAGCAGAAGCACAGAGAACACAAATCCATCAGCGAATCCACAAACAAAGGCCAAGTATGGGCTCTCTTCTTCCGTGATCTTTTCTTCTGCTTTCCCTCTGACTACTCTTCCACCTTCCCCAGCGAGTGTGAGAGGACATGTTTGGACTAGAAGTGTTTTGTGCCATATCCTACTCTATGCACAGGATTGTGTCTCTCTACACAGGCTCCTTACAGCATTGGCCTTACTGTCTTACTGAGACTTTATGTCCCAGCTGAGCCGACTTTGGTGGAGTTCAGCCACAGGGATTTTCCTGTTCATAGTTGCCATATGTGCATTTTCTGACCGCACCTCTATTTATTGTATTGATCACCTATGAGAGACTTGTAAGAGTGCTAGGCAGATCACCTCAGCCTTCGTCAATGTCTCTCAAAGAGGCAAACATCAAGTAATGAATGATGTGCCACTCAGCTCGGGGACCTGGGCATGAGGTGGTGCTAGAGTGTGCTTCTCCAGCAGTGCTGTTGTGGCCGTCAGGAGAGATAGCAAGGAGGTGGTTAGCTGGATGAAGGTTGGAGGAGATAGCAAAGGGAGAGGAAGGTTCTCTCATGCATGCCAAGAGCCCACAGCCAGAAGGCCAATGGTTCCTCTAGAGAACAGAAAGAATGTATTCTAGTTTAATTGCTATTGCTGTGATAGACCCCTGACCCCAAACAAATTGTGGGGAGAAGGGTTCCTATTCCAATTATAGTCATTCATTGTGGGAAGTCACAGCAGGAACTGAAGTATGGTGCATGGAACAGTGCTGCTCACTTGCCTCTCCCCATGGCTTGCTTAGAATGCTTCATTGTATAACCCAGGATTGCCTGCCTAGGGTTGGCACCGCTCACAGTGGGCTTAGACCTTTCACTTCATTTACCAACCAAGAAAATCCTCCATAGGCCTGTCTCCAGGCTAGTCTGTTGGAAGCATTTTTCCAGATGAGATTCTCTCTTCCAAGATGACCCTAGCTTGTGTCAAGTTGACAAACCAGGCAGTACAGACAAGGAGTACAGAGGTCATAGTCATTATACCCTGAAGATCATGGGGGTGGTGAGAACAAGGCAGAAAACAGCCAGTCCATGCAGGGCTAAGTGGACAAATCTTGGAAGATCATCGGAGAAAGACTTTATTCAAGCACAAAACAGACATGATCACACATTTGTTGGTTAAAAGACCTCTCTGTCAGATGGAAGAAATGAACTGTAAGGGATAATATTGGGATCAGAAAGAAAGGTCAAGATGTTACTGAACTTGTCCAGGTGATGAAAGACAAGGGAGCTGGGCTAAGAGAGAAGAAAGAGAAGTGGATGGGTGTGAGCTGTCTGCAGGATGCAGAGGGGAGAGGTGGAGGGTGCATGGGGGAGTCTTAGCATGAGTGTCCGGAAGAGGGTGGTGCTGTGTCCCAAGGAGAAGCTTAGCTTGTGGAGTGGGAGGCAGGAACTCTTGATGGAGTCTGGGTTATTCTGAAAGAAGCACCCATCAGATGGCTTCAGGTCTGGGACTGGGTCAGATCCTGTAGGGAGAGAGAAGAAAAGGGAGAGGAGGGCATGGGCCAAACCTGATGTTTGATTAAAAAGATTGTCCTCCCAAGTCATAGAATTGTTTTCAATTAAGGTTTTCATTAGCATGTGACATTTTCATGCATGCATATGTTATATTTTAATTATATGACCCACTGTTACCCTCTCATGTTCCCCAACTCTCTCTTATCCCCTTTCCACTTTCATGCCTTTTAAAGTGACCCAGCAAATTGCTTGGGGGATGCTTATGGGAACACAGACAAGTAAGGTACTATGTTCAGGAGCATGGGCAACTGGCCAGTGGCTACTCTACTGAAGAAAATATTTTTCTGTCCCCCATCAAGCACTCACTTCCTGTGGTTCCTCAGGGAGGAGGGGTCTTGTTTTAGAATGATCATGTATCTGTGAAATGAATGCATTCTGAAATAAAGGACACGCATGATAATTTCTTTCAAGGAATTTTGTACCCAAGGAACTGTATTGTTTTGCTCTGTCCTATGGGTGAAAGTTGAGTTAGAAAGAGTGGCACACACCTGTCATCCCAAAACCCAGGAGGCAGGGGCAAGAAGATTATATTCAAAGCCACCCATGCTCCATAGTCAGACCCTGTCTCCCAACCAAAAATAAATGAACAAACATGAATAAAAAATTAAAAATACTCTGCTGCAGTATAGTGGTTTCTCAAGCTTTTCACATACACCACCTCCCTTGGCTCTGTTCATTCTGATGTCTGTTTTAAGAGAGATGTTGATAAACTGACCCCACTAAGAGAAAGGCGAGTAGGGAGGTATAGGCTGTTGGAGAAGAACTCCCAAGACCGTCAGTGGGACAGTTAGTGTCTGTGTGACTGAAAGTAGAGAAAAATAAGAATGAGAGAGGGCTTGGTTCATTGCTATATACAATTATTTGGAGGTCTTTCTTTTGTGCATGTATGTGTGTGCACACACAAGCATAGGTGCACGTTTGTGGCAGACTGAGGACAACAACTAACTCTTGAGTAACATTTTTCAGGCACTGTCTATATTTTAGTTTAATTTTTTGTAAGTACAAGCCTCAGGAATCCACCTGTCTTTGTGCCTTTAATGCCGGAATTACAAACCTGGCTTTTAACATTATTTTGGTTTTTTACATAGGTCCTATAGTTTGGGACTCAGGCTCTTGAACTTTTCTTTCAAGACAATCTCTATAACAGATGGACAGATGGACCATCCCCTCCCCAACCCCAGCCTGTCTGAAGGGTTTTCATGTTGAACACAGAACAGGTCTGCTCTACATGCTCTAGAATAAAAAAAAAAAGAAAATAGAACCTATAGGAAATAAGATTTCTAAAATTAATGAGGAGCAGCAAACTAACTAACTAAATTTAATAGCATGGAGCTGGACACAGAGACATCATGTCTGCAGTCCCAGGAGTCTGAGGCAGAAGGATCTAAAGTTTGAGGTCAGCCTGGGCTGTATCATGTCACAAAAAAGTTGTTTGGAGTGAGTCTGACTTGGGTGTGTGTATGTGTGTAAGTATATCTACTTACAATTTTTCTTCACTCTTTGGATTTCATGAGGTTTTGAGGATTTCTGTAGTGTTTCTATCACTTCAGCTGCCTGTGTCTCTGGATCTCTCTGTGTCTCTCCAACCTTCTGAGCCTCCAGCACGACTTTCAGGAGGGTCAGATAGCTACACTCTGCAGTCAACTCTCCTTGCATCTATTCTGGTCTGGTTTAGTGTGGCTGAAATGACTGATCACGGCCCTTCAGACGCTCATGGATTTTGTGCTCTGGGTAATGTCTGCAGATCACATCCTCCCGTGTGCAGAGAGAGTCTATCTCTGGCCCTGAGTGTCATTTCCCTGGACATTGGGGGCTCAGAAGCTGTGGTCACAGGGTTCCCTGAGGGTGAGCTTTTGCCCCGTCAGCACCAGACGCAGGTCTTGGGGTAATGTTATCTGCAGGCTCTTTATTCTTCAGCTAAGGAGTGGATGCCACCTCCGATTCTAATCCTCACGGAGAATGTCAAAGGGATTGTCCCATCGTGCCTGTCCTTAGCTTCCTCACACCACACATGAGCATCCTTCCCAGAACCCAGAGGAGAATATGAAAAGAGCAGATAATAAATGTCTTTAGAACGGTGTACATCTAAACTGTGCATCTCCTGTGTCAGCATCCCCAAGGAAGAATCCAGGTCTGCAGAGCAAGGGGTCATTTGTAGCCCCATTCTGGCGAGACTTAGCTGTTCTCCTTCCTTCCTTCCTTCCTTCCTTCCTTCCTTCCTTCCTTCCTTCCTTCCTTCCTTCCTTCCTTCCTTCCTTCCTTCCTTCCCCCTCCCTCCCTTCCCTCCCTCCTCCTCTTCCTCCTCCTTCTCCTCCCTCTCTGCATGTTCATTTAGATGCATGAGTTTATGTGTTTTATTTTTTTACTTATGTGTGGCTGACCGTGCCCTTGGGCATCCATGGAAACCAGGGGCCCATTCTACCATTTTCCCACCTTATTCCCTGAGATGGCATCTCTCTGTGAATCTGGAGCTAGGCTGCCAGCCGGCAAGCCCCAGGGTCCATCCTGTCTGTACCCTCCACTGTGTCGGTCCAGGTGCATGTAGTCATGCCCAGCTTTATAAGCAGGTATTAGAAATTCAGGCTCCCTGAGTAGTAACTTCTGGCCTCTGAGAACTAGCTTTGAAGCCCAGATCCTCCACTTACTGGCTCTGTGGCTTTAGGCAGATTGCTTCGCCTCTCCAAGCCTTTGAGTCTTAAGTGAAGAAGGAAAACAGCACAGATCTGGAGAGTCTGTGCTGGGGAGCTGGTCTAGGTGTGTGGAAAATATTCCGCACAGCGTTGAAAGCATACTCAATCACTGCTACCCCCGTTACACTCATTGCGCCAGTTGCTGTCTTGATGACAGTATGCCTGACAAAAACAACTGAACGAACAAAGCGCGTGTTCTGGCTCAGTCAGGCAGTTCAGAGCACGGAAGTCATGCATTGGGAGGTCCAAGCAGCTGGTCACATCTGGCCCACAGTCAGGAAGCAGGGAGAGATGAGCGCTGGAGATCAGCTCTTCTCTCTGTCTCTGTCTCTGTCTTTCTCTGTCTCTCTGTCTCTCTGTCTCTGTCTCTCTGTCTCTCTCTGTCTCTCTCTGTCTCTCTGTCTCTGTCTCTGTCTCTCTGTCTCTCTCTCTCTCTCTCTCACACACACACACATACACACACACACATTCAGGACCTATGGGATAGTGCTGCCCACATTTTGGAAAGCTGTTCACAGATACACCCAAGGCCTCATGTCTCTGCTGATTCTAGATCCTGGAAAGTTGTCAACCAATATTAATCATCACACTGATTTTTAAGATCATCAGTTTTTGGCCATTTTTTTTTTTACCTGCATGAAACTTATTCCCTGAAATTGATGCCAGATCAGACTTTGAATGGATTCTTCCAAATAAGCCTGATGATCCTCAAGTTACAGCCATAATGCCTCCCACCCAGAGTGCAGTGGCTTCTCCAGGAGATGGGATTTCTGTGAGAGGTTTTTCTTATGTCCGTCTGATTCTTTTAGACTAAGGCCCAGGCTGGGTCAAGGCAGGGCTGGGAAATAAAGACTTGGGAATAATTCTTTAGGAGATGGAATTCTTGTCCCAGGTTTATAATTAGTATCTAAAATAAGGGATTGAGAGGTCCTGTCCAGGAGAGGGAGGAGAGATGGTAATATCACATCCCTAAAAAACCTCTGAGGTTCTAGCCCCAAACAGGCAGTGATTTCTCTTAGAATCCCAACATTGGCTGTTACTCAGAAAGCTTCCTGGTGATTTGAGCCAATTTAATTAAGTAGACAATTCTCTTTCTTTGGCGCTTTTATTCCTTTGAGACAGTGAACAACTCTGAGTCACTTAACTTCTTGGGTTTGTCATACTGGCTTCCTCTTCTTCTTCCTCCTTCTTCTTCCTCCTCCCCCTCCCCCTCCCCTCCTCCTCCTTCTTCTTCTTTTTCTTCTTCCTTCCCCTTCCCCTCCTCCTCCTCTTTCTCCTCTTCCTCTTCTTCCTCCTTTTCCTCTTCCTCCCCCTCCTCCTCTCTTTTCCTTCTCTTCCTTTTCCTTCCTCCTCCCCTTCTTCATACCCTCCTCCCCTTCTTCCTTCTCCTTCTTCCTCCCCCTCCTCCCACTTCCTCCTTTTTCTTTTTCATCTTCTTCCCCTTTCTCTTCTCTGAATCTCTCTCTTCACTTCCCACCTCTCCCTACTCCTGGCCCCATTCCCCTATTTATTTTTCCTCTACCTCTCTTTCTTCTCTTCCTTCTCTTCGTCTTTCTTCTGACCGTATAGGTCATAATATATACCTCAGGCTGGCCTTGGACTTATGATCTCCCCACCTTGGCCTCCTGGGTACTGTGATTGTTGGTGTGCATGTACCATGCCTGGTTTATTGGCCTCTTTTTAGTGCAGCCTTTGGTATCTCTTCTCCTCAAGGTACACCAGCATGGTCCAGGGAGTAGGAGACATGGTAGATTTGGAGTTCAGGACATTACTGGGGAGGGCCTGCATACCTGTGAGATACAGAATGGGGCCAGAAGAAGCAGAGTTGGGCCTCAGACATCAGTGGTTTGTCTCTATGCCTTGGAAGCACTGCCCTGCTGACCCCTGCTGACCCCTGCTGACCCCTCCTGACCTCTGCTGACCCCTGCTGACCCCTATGCCCCTCACTCTCCATGCAGCTTCCACTATCAAGCACAGCCCTTCTGTGCTCGTTCCTCCTCCCACTGTGACTCCTTGTTGAGTAAATTCTTTTCAAGTATGCGAATAGTACTTGCTGCTAAGTGTGGTGTTCCATTGTCCTCTGTGGTTGTTTGACTGACTCCTGTCCTTGTGAGAGCTACAGCTCCATAGGATGAATTGTCTGCCTGTCCTCGTGGTTGTAGCTTGTATCCTCAGCTCCCAGCATGGGACCTCATACATATCAGGTCCTTAAGACATCCATAAATGAGCACATTTCAGTATAGTACTTGAAACGAGGGGGGAACATCCTGCCTTTAGTGTCATGAGGGTTAGTATCGTGCCTTTTGTGTCATGAAGCTGCATATCCTTCCTTTAGGGTCATGAAGAGCACTTTATCCTAATGTAGAGAGAGGAGGGTCCTACAGACATCTAGATGAAGTGTTTGAACCAGCCTCACAACTAGCTGCCTCTGTTTTGGCCCCAGCTGCAGTAAATAAGCCAATAAGTCAAGCCTTTATGGGCGTAACTCAGGCTGTGCAGTGCTTGCCGGAAGCTCAACACTGCATACACTGGGTGTGGTAGTGTAGGACTATAATACCAATACTAGGGGTGTGGAAATGGGGGTGGGGAGCTCCATTTTTGGCTACATGGCCTGCTTGAGGCCATTGTGGGCTACGTGAGCTCCTGTCCTAAAACCAAAGCAAAGCAAAAGAAAGCAAAACAAAACACACATAACCAAACCAAGGCTTAGCGGCATCTAGACCAGATAGTAGAGTCTTACAGACCATTCCCTGCCTATCCTCCCTGGAAAGAGAACAGCTTGAGTTCTTCTTCTTCTTCTTTTTTTTTGGATTTGGTGTTTTCGAGACAGGGTTTCTCTGTGTATCCCTGGCTGTCCTGGAACTCACTCTGTAGACCAGGCTGGCCTCAAACTCAGAAATCCACCTGCCTCTGCCTCCTAGAGTGCTGGGATTACAGGCGTGCGCCACCACCGCCTGGCAGGGCCTTGAGTTCTGAACTCTATTTGTATTTATCATGGAGGATGGTCTTGTCTTATAAAACTCAGAAGCTGTTCTACAACATTCAAAGAAATTTCTTTCTATTGGGGTAAAAGCACAAAGTGTAAGAGTTAAGTATCTTTCCTGCTGGAGTATTTTCAAAGTAAGTAGGTTGTTAATACTCTGAGGTCAAGGGTATTAATAACAAATTATTGTTCAGATTTGCAAGGTCAGGGGAATGCTAAAAATCTCCTTGCTTTGATCTGAATTACTCTCTATAAGGGAGTTTTACAAATGTTCTTCATGTGCTGGCATGTGCTTCTTCATGGGGAGGGCAGAAGTCAATGCTCTCTGTTTGCCCAGTCACCTCCATCCTTGCGCTCTCTCTGGGCTTACGGACTTGCTGATTCGGCTAGACAGGCTAGCTGGAGCGCCCTCAAGGCTTCTCTCATCTCTGTCTCAGGATGTACCCCACTGCAGTTCGCCTTCTCGCATGGGCGCTGGGTATCCCAGCTCAGGTCTTCACGCTTGCACAGTAATGCACTTTATTGACTGAGTCATCTCCCCAGACCATCTTCTCAGACCTTGGCGAGGAAGCTGAAGAGACAGAGGACGAGGAGCCTGGGTACAATTTGGGGAGACTGTCCGCACTGATTGACCATCACTGCCCACCACTGCTGCGTACCTCTGGCATGTGCCAAGGGCTACAGGCTTGGTTAGGATCCTTTTCCAGCCCCTGTGTTTTAGAGCCTACATTTCTCATCCATTGGGGATGGTCCTGTCCAGATGGTGGCTCTTGTCCCTGCTCAGTGCCCCACAGACTGGGCTGTAAGAGGATCCCAATATCAGTACTTCAGAGCGATGCTGGTGAAGTGAAAATTCCGGATGGGAAGAAACCTCTCCCCTCCTCTTGCTTCCTCAAGTACCTCTGCAGTTACTTTCAATGTGTTCCTTTGAATCACATACTTTTAATGTAAGCACACACACTTTAGAGAAGCAACGTGGCGTCAGAGCCAGATATGGAAAATCAGTATCACTTCCCACAAGTAGAAAGTAAGTGCAAAAATAAACACATGTAAAAGAGACCAGATAGGATTTCCTCTTCTGTCTTCAGCTCCTGCCAGAGGCTTTGAGCCCCAGGCCTGAGCTCTTCTCAAAAAGGGAGATTAGCAAGATGTTAAGGGGTTTGGGACTTTCTGGTGGGAGCTGCAAGGACTTGAAGAAGAATAACTCTCTGACCATGTGATTGGATGCTATTTAATTCTTTACCATTGTACCACTTAAAGAACATCATGGCTGGCCCCAGGGGGACAGTCTGTCTATAGACACATGGGAATTCACTCTGTAAATGATTTCATTTTTTTCCCCAGGTGGATACAGAGACAGGATACTTTCAAATGGCTAGTGGTGGCCTTTTGGGGACCATGAACTCAGCCCTTTTATTCTTCCCTTTTATGGTAGGGAAGCATAAAAAGATGGGGTGTCTGGTGGGAAATAAGGCTATCAGTCAGAAGTGCTGGGCCTTGGAACACATAGGGGGAAGATAAACTTTGAGTTTGTTTCTGGACTTTGACCCTTGGGGGATGTATGGCAAAGGTGATGGGGGATTGAAGTTGTGCTGATTTATGCTGTATAGGAACTAGGTAATTTATAAGGAAATATATGGAACTGGGCATCAATATGTTACATGAAATAAAGCCATAGTCTACTTAACTTTTGTGTGCATTGTATGTGTGTGCATGTGTGTGATCAAAGTATGCACCAATATAGTTATACTTTTTACATGGACACCAAGTATCCCAACTCAAGTCCTCGTGCCTGTGCAGCAAAGCACTTTGTTGACTGAACCATCTTCCCAGCCTGTTGAGGAAGCTTGAGGAGACAGAGTACAGGAAGCCTGGGTACAATCTGGGAAGTCTGCCTAGATTGATAAGCCACCAACTGTCCCCCACTGCTGCCCACCTCTAGCTTGTAGAAAACAACATGTACCAACAGCTGCAGATCCTCCGTGTGCCAACATATGTATCATATATAATACATATCTATGAAAATCTTGTGATAAAACCTATCATTTTTACAATGCATGTACAATAATAAAAAAAGAGAAAAACATCCCTTCCCCTGGCAGATTGGTATCCTCCAGTTCTAACAGTCACTTGGTTGTGGTTCCTGGCTGGAGACAAGTATTACAGCGAGACTGACCCTGAGCTATCAGAGAGATGTTAGCACCACACTCCACTTCTCAGGGCTGAGCTTGTTGTGTCCCAGAGAGGTGGGACAGCCCAGTGGAATGCAGAGCATGCATCCAGACATGCCTCTCAGGGTTAAGATGCTTGAAAAGGGTGCTGATCCTCCCAGAACTACATGAACGTAAGTCCTAGTTTCCTCTGGGAGCTTCAGACCGCTAGAGGAACAATAACAGAGCCACCCTACCTGACACTGGGACACCACGCTGCCTGCAGTTCAAGAAATGGGACTTGTAAGCTTCGGTAACTTTTCTGTGGGTCCCACAGGTGGGAGTGGAGGTGGCATCACAGTTATTTTTCTTTTTCTTACCTCTTGAGATGTAGCACCTCTGTGCACCAGTGGTGAGGATCTAGGTTTATTTGCTTGGGTTGGATTCTGGCTTCTACTGCTCCTGTGTTATCTTGGCTAATTCACAGACCCTCTCTGTGCTTCCGTTCCCTCTTCTGTAGAAAGAGATGAGGTATTACTGAACTTAGAGCTTATTGTGAGTCTTAGATCAGGAGACAATAAAGTGCTTGAACACATAGTAAGGAGTCTGTAAGGACTTGTTAGAATGATAAAGGGCCAAGTCATTTCTAATCCTCCTTCCAATGTCCTGGGACACAGAGAACTTACCTGGCAGTGTCCTCTGTTACTGGGGTTACAGCCAAGTCCTATTTGTGTGTGTGTGTGTGTGTATTTGTGTCTAGATGTATAGATATATAGCTATATATAGATATGTATGTCTCATATATAACATATATAGATATAATAACATATACATAGATAGATTATACTAGTATTTGGGTAGTTTATGCCTTTTGTTAGCCATGAAATCATATGAATATCCATGCATGAGTCTATTCAGACAAAGGTTTTAATTTCTCTTGTATAGATACCTAGGGGCAGAACCTAGATCAGATACCTAGGTCAGAGTACTAGGCAGATACCTAGGTCAGAGTTCGTGTTTACATTTTTAAGAAATGGACAAACTATTTACCAGAGTATCCATAGCATTTCACACTCTTGTCAACAGCACGCAGGCATTCCAGTGTCCCTGTCTCCTTGCCCAAGCTTGTGTTTTCTGTCTTTCTACAGCAGTTGTTCCACAGAGAAGCTGCTCCTCACCACGTGCTGGTGTTCATTTCCTTAGTGAGGAAGGAGGCCGTGTGTATTCCCACGACCCGCGTCCTGCCCCTCGGAGACAAGCACTGAGTTTCCATGTTTCAGTAAAGTTGTTCTTGTCTTATGATAGATTTGTAAGAACACTTTATTTTATTCTGTTTTATTGCAGTCCAGGGGATATATCTAGAGCCTCACACAGATTCAGCACGTCTCTGCCGCTGAGCCACACTCTCAGCTCAGGACTCTTGTAGATGGCCTGTGTGTAAGTCTCTTATCATAGGTAGAGTCGTCAAGTATTTTCATCTAGTCTATGGCTTGACTTTTCATTTTCTTAAGAATGTGTCTGGAATGTAAACATTTTTAATTTTAATGAGCACTTTATCCATTTCCCCTTTTATGGTTCATAAAAATAACAAATAGTGCCATGACTTAGAATCTTTGTCTAATCCAGGGTCATGATGATTTCTCTGAATTTTTTTTCAGAAGTTTTATAGTTTGCTTTTCCACATATGAGTATAGAAATTTTCCCAGAGTCATTTTTGAAACAATTCTTTCTCTGTGTGCATGTGGGCATGTGTATGTGTGTTTGTGTGTGTGCATGTTTTTGTGGGTGAACATGTGTGTAAGTGTGTGTGTGAAGACCAGAGGCCAATTTTAGGATGTCTTTTCTCAGGTACTGCTCACTTGTTTTTAACATTTGAAATTATTTGCGATTATAACATAATTACAATCTTTGTCTAACATTTCTTTCTTCCCTTCTTCTATCCCAGACCTCCCAAACACCCCTCCCTGCTCTCCTTCAAATTCATGGTCTTTTTAGTGATGAATTTTTACAGCATGCATATATATATGCATACACACACACACACACACACACACACACACACACATATATATATACATGTACATTCCTAAATATAACCTACTCAGTCCATATAATGTTATTTACACACGTTTTTAGGCTTGCCATCTGGCACTGGACAACCTATTCCTGTGTTTCACTCCTACTTTCCTCAGTTACCTATAGTTTGTGTATAGAGTTGAAGCCTCAGGGGATTTTCCTTGTCTGGTTTGTCATGTCCAGTGATGGCATCCTTGTTTAGTTTACATTTGGACATTCACGTTGGTGAGACTTTATGGGTCTCACCTCCTGACATTGCTAAAAGAGATAACCTCATAGTAAACTCCCTGGTCTTTTGCTTTTACAGTCTTTGTGTCCTATCTCAATGTTCTTTGAGCCTCAGTTATGGGAGTGTTTGTACATATATCCACTGGGATTGAATTCCATAACTCTGCATTTTGATTGGTTGCAGTTTTCCGTTTGTTACAAAGTGATATTTCCTTGAAAAGTGGTGAAAACTGCACTTATCCACATGTATAAGGACAAAGGTTTATAGATGCTATTAGGGATTGTGCTAGTTTAATAAAGTAATGGTTGTAGATTCTCCTTCAGTAACCTAGACTTCACTAGCACTGATTAGTTAGCTAGGTTTCCAGTACTAAGCACATTTCCCCTCTTGTTGAGTAGATCTTAAGTCCAATTAGGGAACTGTTGGTTACTGCCAAGTTATGTGTGCTACTGTTGTCCTCTCAGGGTTATTGTGGTATACTGGCTGTTGGTGTGGTTCAGAGGCAGCATAGCTGGTTAGAACTTTTGGTTGTCTCCCTCCTGTAGAAGCTTGTATGATGCTTTCTGGTACCATGAAGGGCAAGTCCTTTTGGAGGGGGCATTCAGGTCAGTCCTAATAAAGGGGCCTTGGGGCCCTATGTCTAAAGTGCATGGCATCTTCATCTATAGGAACTTTTCCCCCGCAAAGTGCGTCCTCTCCCAGTTTCCCTGATCAGATTGCTTGTGGTCTGCTAGGCCTCTCTGTTGACCCCTAAGCCTCTGATCCTAGCAATGGTCCTGTTGCACTCTCTTGGTTTCTATAGTTACTACAGGTTGTATACTTCCATCTGAAGATTTGGAGCTACCACCTTTGTTTTTGAGACACGGCCTCCCACTAATAAATCTTGGCTGGCTGGCCTGTCTCCATTCCCAGCTCTGGAATCACACGCCATCCAACCGGTGTTTAAAGTGGATTCTGAAGAATGAACTTGACAACTCTGTCAAAAGTCATTTACTATTAAGTAGTTCTAACTTTAGTTCTAACCCTTTTCTTGGCTTCCATCCGTTTATGTTTGTTGTTACCTTGTGCCATGCCTTCCTGGTCATTCTGACTTCAAGGTAAACTTCAAAGAAGCTAGCATGAGTACTCGCTCAGAATTGCTCCCCAACTTCAGACTTAATCTGCCTATTTCACATTCTGTGTTTTTCCATGTCAATGGTAGAATTGTTTTTTCTCTATTTTGAGCATAGGCAATCTGTTGAGAGTTGGCCGAGGGTTACAGTGAGTATATTGGGGATAATATGTATCTACACTGGGTTTTCAAGCCATGAATATGAGATGTCACTATTTTTATTTAGATTTTGTATCATTTCTCTCAGCAATGCTTTCTAGTCTTTGACTATAAACATTTTATTTTATTTGTTTCCAAGTAATTATTTGTCTAAGTATTTTAAGGTTGTTGTTTTTGTAAAAAAAAATGACTTTCTTAATTTTATTTTAAAGTAGTTAATTTAAGTTTTGAGAAAGGATTTTGTTATATAGTTCAGGCTGGCCTTGAACCTCCAATCTTCCTCCTGCAGTCTCCTAAGTGCTAGGATTATAGGTACTCATCACCACACCTAACTTTTAAAACCTTTTCCATAAAAATATCAAAATATGCTACATGATGCTTTGATGTGTGCATACATGACATATGCATGTAAAGTTTATCTCCAACGTGAGAAATGCAGCTATTTTTATATTATTTGGGATTTGCCTCCTGTAAGCTTTTTAAAATTGCTCATTTTTCTAATGATATTTTATGGATTCTATATGTGGATCTTCTACATGCAGGATTATGTCACACGCAAGTGAAGACACTTCTACCTCCTTTCCTATTGGGATAGCACTAATTAGGTTACTTTCTTTTTTATCAAATTGCACTGACCAGACCTCTTACTGTTATGCAACAATGAGAGAAGTTAGTAAGAATGAGTGGTTGTTTCTTCTTCCTGACTTTAGAGGGGCTATGTTCACTTTGCTAGTAAGCCAGGCTTTCCTTGTGGGTTTTGTGGAGGCCAATAACTAGGTTGAAAATATTTCTTTCCCTTCCAAGTAGATTGATGGTTTGTGTGAAGAGGACTTTCTGGATTTTAAGTGTGTGCTTTCTGACTTTGTCAAATCCTGGAGCTTTTGTCCAGTTCTTTGTCCTATTACCATGTTGCAGAGGGGGAGCAGGACCATTTGAACAAGAACAAAACCTAAAATCTTTATAGAAGCCAGTTCTGTCAATCATGATAGTTGTGTTTCACACAGACGAGGAAATGAGGCTCAGTGAGATTAATGTTTCTCCTGGGGCTACTCAGTCACCAGGTGGTGTTTCTAACATGTATGTGGATGCTGCTGGAGCCCAGTTCCCACACGGTTCTGTCCTGATGTCCACAGCTGTGGAACAGCAGGTGCCTGCTCTTCTTTCTGATTGTGGCATCTGAACACACCAGTTCTCACGTGACACCCACCTTTTAGGGAAGGGAAGAGAAAGTCACTGTCCTAGTTGGGTTCTGTGTCCTCACCTTCCTCAGTCTTAGGACTCATTCTGGACAGTGTAGCTAAGCATTTGTTTGGCATGAAGCCTGCCCGCTGAGAGTTTACCGTTTGTGGCCACGTTGGGAATGTGTTGGGTATTTTTAGAGCTAGGCAGCCTAGCAGGACTGCTTGCTCTTCCCCGAGGTCCATGGATTAGCCCAGGCGTAGCATATGCCCACGCTTTGCCTTCCTGGTCCTGGAACACAGGACTCTGTGCTGTTCAGAAAACAGATTGTCTCAAGCAGAGATGGGGCCAGCTTTTTCCTCACTGCTTCCCTATTTACCGAGCTGCTCCTCCCCTTTGTAGGACGCCTCTCAGGGATCCATGGTGATGGTTCAGCTGCTTCTGAACCAGTGGGATGGTGGGGCTTGCTTATTTGTAACTAAGACCATTTCTGGTTCTTCCCACAAACATCTTGGGTGATTGAAACTTCATCTACCCTCCTGAGAGGGAAAAATGCACATACATTCCTGACTGGGACTGGGTGGATTGAGAAGACTCAATACGCCAGGTTGGTTTTGCATTACAGTTCTTCCAAACTCATTGCCCACATGTGTTAAAAACTTACCAGGTCCAGAAATGGATGGCAGCACCGTGAGGCATCCTGGCTTCTGTTTGCTTACTGTCCAAAGTTCTCAATAAGATCTTCAAATGGCACCAACAATATGCTCTTGTTAGCAGGCATTGTGACTGTACCCAAGAAGGGGAGCTGGAGGTTCGCATGACAAAGTATTGAAAATTTCCAGAAATGTCAACTCAGATGAGATCCAGATCAGCAAAACCTTGCTGAATACCTACTATGAGCAAAGCATGGACTTTTGCTTTAGGTAGAGACAGGCACCACTTTCCTCAAATGGTGTTCTATCTACTGAATATAATAGGAAGCCTATCCATTCATCTATCCATCCACATTCACATCCATTTACCCATCCATCCACCTACCCACCCACCCACCCACCCACCCATCCATCCACCCATCCACCCACACATCCATCCACCCACCCACCCACCAACCACCCACACATTTATCCATCTATCTATCCATCACCCACCCACCCATCCATCCACCCATCCACCCACACATCCATCCACCCATCCACCCACCCACCAACCACCCACACATTCATCCATCTATCCCTCCATCACCCACACATCCATCCATCCAACCACCCACCCACTTACCCACCCACACATTCATCCATCTATCTATCCATCACCCACACATCCATCCATCCATCCATCCATCCATCCATCACCCACACATCCATCCATCCATCCATCCATCCATCCATCCATCCATCCATCCAGTGCTCTTGTAAACACTAAGTTTTGAGTCAGGCTGTCTAGCTTCAATCCTTTCTGTAACTCACTGGCTATGGAACTGAGCAGAGTCCTAGAATTCTTTTACCGTCAGCTTCTTCTGCTCTAATTTGGGGTCGACCACAATAGCCTTGTCCAGCGTCCAGTGAGGGGAATACACATAACTAGATACAAAGTGCAGGACAGCTGCTCTGCCCAGGACGTGCCATCGGTATATCAGGAAGCCCATGCTGCTGTGGTCATGCATTCAGCAGTCAGCTGTGGAGTGTCTATAGAGCAGGAATCGGTCAAAGCCCAGATCCTGGTGATAGAGTGAAGCTGTATCCACACCTGGCCCTAGTGGCCCCAAGTGAACAAATCCATAGATAAAAAACTAGGTGGGGTTGAAACCTGGGGGACAAAGTCAGACTCTAGAGCAGTCAGAGGGGTAGGGCTACCTGCCTGGTGACAGAGTAGAGGACTTTCCCACAGTAGAAATGTGTGCTGAGACAGGAAGTCTGTGAAGGACAATACAGCACTCACTTCCAAACACATCTGCCAGGACTTGACACAGGCATGTTCTCTTCTAGAGTAACATGGTCTTACCTTCTGTTTCCAGCGGCATTTTAAATGAGTCTTATTTCTGCACTTACTGAATGCTTTGGGCACTGGCTTCTGGGAATCATTTTTTCCCTTTCCTCTTCGTTCAGTGTACTCTGTGACCTTTCACATAGTTTTCAGCACCAGTCACTTCTCTCATTGTGACACAATGTCTGCCAAAGGTAACCTGAAAGGGCTTATTTTATTTTTATTTTTTATTGCCATATTTACTTATTTATTGTGTGTGCACACATATGCACATGTGTGCCCATGGTGCACATGTGGAGGTTGAAGCATGACTTGAAAGAACTGGCTCTTTCCTTCCACCATGTGGATTCCAGAGATGGAGCTCAGACCATCACACGTAGCACCAGTCTCCTTTACCCGCTGAGCCCTCTCTCTGGCCCTGGGAAGGATGCATTTTGGTTCGCGGTCCGCTATGAACTGCAGTCAGGGCATGGTGGTTGGGGTCAGGGAGTTGATGCTGACACTTCCTCGTGTCTGAGCAGATCAAGATGGAGACAGAAGAAAGGAAGCTGGCCTGGACTGTAAAGCTCAAGGCCATCCCAGAAGCTCACTTCCTCCCTCTAAGCTCCTCCCCACTTCCTCCCTCTAAGCTCCTCTCCACTTCCTCCCTCTGAGCTCCTCCACACTTCCTCCCTCTAAGCTCCTCCCCACTTCCTCCCTCTAAGCTCCTCCCCACTTCCTCCCTCTAAGCTCCTCCCCACTTCCTCCCTCTAAGCTCCTCCCCACTTCCTCCCTCTAAGCTCCTCCCTCTAAGCTCCACCTACCAAATGATCTCAAGACACCAGCCGCTGAAGACAAAGTGCTGAAATGCATGAGTCTGTGGGGGCGCTTCACATGCAGACCATAACACACATATGCCATGTATTTGATTATCCTCACTTCTAGCTTTCTCCTCTCTCTCTGATCAACCTCCTCTTTCCTAGTTGTTGTCCCTCTTCTGAAAGCTTTTTATTCCAGTGACAGATACTAGGATATGATTCACTTTTTATTTTTAATTTTTTAGCCTTCATTCATTCATTCATTCATTCATTCATTCACTCACTCATGCTATCATGTAGTTCAGGCTGGCCTTGAACTCTCAGTGTAGCCAAGGATGACCTTAAACTCCTGATCCTCCACCTCTCAAGCTTCAGGGTGGCACACACCACCATGCCTGGTTTACATGCTGCTGGTCATTGAGCTCAGGGCTTTGTGCATGCCAGGCAAGCTACATCCACACTCACCCACAATTAATTCAAAACTTTGATTGACACATATTTGTACATATTTATGAGTACAATGTGATGTTTTGATTAGTGTATAATTTGAGTAATGATCGATTCAAGGCAGTTAGCATACCTAACATCTCCACTTTTACTATTTCATTGCTGTGATAAAACACTACAACCAAAAGCAGCTTAGGGGAGGAAAGGGTTGATTGTCCATTGTTGAGTGAAATCGGGACAGGAACAGAAACAGGACCTTGAAACAGAAGCCATGGAGAACCAGCGATTGTCGGCTTGCTGGCTCGTGCACAGGCCCGTGTTCAGTCAGCCTTTTTCTATAGCTCAGGGTCATCTGCCCAGGGAATGGTGCTGCCCAAAGTGGGCTGGCCCTCCCTTACACTAACTAATCAAGAGGATTCTCCATAGACATGTCTATGGGCTAATCTGATCCGGGCAATCCCTGCGGTTGAGACTTCCTTCTTTGGAGACTCTAGACAGTAATAAGTTGACAGTTAACTAGGACAATTACACTATGGCTAGATTTTCTGTTAATATTTTTTTACACTATTAAATACCAGATCTTATTCCTCCTATGAGATTGTGACAATGTGCCCATTTAACTAATTTTTCCACCCTCTTTTCCTTTTACCTTTCCCCATCTTAGCAGTATTGTTTTACTCTTAACTTCTATAAGACCAGCTCTTCCTCCTCCCCTGCCCTCCCCCTCCTTCTCCTTCTCCTTAATTTAGAGATTCTACATCGGACTGAGACATTTTGAAGATTGACATGAGAGGGATTTGCTGTATACAAGCTTTGTCTGTGCTAAGCTCCATTGCACTTTCCATAAGGATACGGGTCTGTGCTTCTTTTGCTTACCAGTGGCTAATACAACATTTGGTTCTTAGTACATGCTCAATAAACAAGACACAGTTCCAGCATTTTCTTTCCTGCTGCATGTGTGACCAGGTGCTTCTGACTCTTTGGCCTCTGCCTACCCGGTTACTCCACCACGCCCAGTGTGTGTGGTGCTGGAAATGAACCCAGGGATTCATGTTTGCCAGGCAAGGCAGACACGGAGCTGCATCCTAGCCCAGTACAGAGTCTTTGCAGGTCAAATATCAGCTCTCCAGATAGGATGGAGTAGGGGGACAGAGCAGAGCCATCTTCTGGGAAGAGAGGCAGTTTACTGAGAAAGCCCTTGGGCCTGAAGTGGAGCAGCAGAGCTAGGGAGAAGGCAGGTAGAGAGCATATTGTGGTGGGTGGGCGGTCCAGGGCTTAACAGAGATTGTAACTTGACAGGATCTAGAGTCACTGATGAGGCATGCCTCTGGGCAAGTCTGTGAGGAACTATGTAGATTAGGTTAACTGGGGGAAGAAGACCCACTCGAAAATATGGTGTTGCAGTTTTTATATGTGAGTAGAAAGAGCTGAACACCTCACCCACCCCTCTCTGCTTCCTGGCTGCGGGCTGGGTGTGACCCCAGCCTTCTTTTCCTGTTGCCATACCTTCTCTGGACAATGGACTGTGTCCTCACACTGTGACCCAAAGAAGCCTTGCCTTCCCTAAGTCGCTTTGGCTGCAGTTTTGTCACAGCAAAGTAACATACACAGGCTGCTGTCCCTAGCTCCCTCATGGAGAGTCCAGCTTTTCAGGGTTGAGTAGCCACACGAGGAATTTCAGACAGAGAAGTGTCCTGCAGTCCAAATGGTTGCATGCAAGTGAACAGCTTAGTGCTTAGTGCAATGCTGTCTCTCCATGTTTACTGCCACCTCCGGGAGCCAGGGTTGGAATAACTCACATGAGGTGTTGTGTCTTGCACATCTGTCTGAGATTTGCATGCCCGGCCAGGCTCCCACTCTTCCATTCTCCTACAGCTCCTGAAAATGCCAAATGGTGGGAGTTTCTTCTTGGCTGAAGTTGTTGTTGTTGGTTTTTTTTTTTTTAAACTTGAATGTTTCCTTCGAAAACAGGTTTTCCCCCCTCTTCCTGGCTAAGAGCAACCTGCTCCCTCCTGTCCCCCATGAGAGAGAGCCTCCCTTTCTCTGCTCTTAGAGGAAGCCTATTTGATCACTTTGTGATCAAATCCACCCAGGCTGCCCATGGTGGCCTTTAATTTTTAAAAAGACTATGGTGGAGAAAAGAAATAGGCAAGGTGGGTTCGCAGGCTTTCCTGTTTCCTTCTCATTAAAGGAGGCCACGGGAGAACACAGAGTGCTTGGTCGCTGTCTTGGTACCGCTGATGTCATCTCCAGCTCAACCTCTTTAGAAATAATTGGTACTTCACTGGTGTATCAGGCATCCATGGCTGTGTGACAGGCGACACCCACTTAGTGGCTGACACCCGTTTATCGGTTTCTATGTAACTCGTAGGTTTCCATTCCGTTGTCTGTTTTTCAGACATAATCTGAGTGAAGATGGGTATGGTACTGTGTGTCTGTGACCCCAACAGTGAGATGCTGGGTAGGAGAAAGATGGGCTTGAGGCCAAGGTGGGCTCCATGGTTTGACTTCGTCTTCCTACTCTGGTCTAGACCTGTGTCTACTCTGGCATTAGGATGTGTGACTTCCCTAAGGGGTCTGAGGACCTGCTTGTTTTAATTAGTTGCACAGAGTGACTCAGATACCACAAGCATTTGTTTTAGGACAGGTGTTGTTATGAACTAAGTAAGGTATTGCAGAGATGTGGCTGGACCCAATTCAGATAGGTTTCTTCTCAAAAAATAACTTTCCACTAGAGCTTGTTCTGCACCAAGATGTATTTACAACCGCCCCAAGCCATCTTCCAGAATGCACAGCTTCAAGGCTCAGGGTCTCCACGGGTCACAAACTTTCCTTTTTATAAGTGTTTTAATTCTTCTTCTAATCAGAACAACTTTAGAGTGTTAATCTCCAGCGCTCCTTCCTGCCACTTCTAGTCACTCTGTAACAAACATACAAACAAACAAAGTGACAGTTTGATTGAATGTGGTTTTTTATTAGCTGTGTTTACATGGAGCAACTTTCTGCGCATGTGTAGGAATCAGAGCTTACAAATGTGCATGGAGACAGTGCTTGGGAGGAGCAAGCGGGGAGAGAAGTAGAATTCACGAGGCATCCAGAGCATCAGCTGTCCTTCTGTCCCAGCTGCCCCTGTCCCTTGCCAGTAATCTGGGTGGCTCATATCTGGATGCAGGTGCTTCCCTCAGAACTCTGGACAAAGAATATGAAATCCTAGGAAATTGCCCACGCTAGATGGGGAGACTGTTATCATTTAAGGATGCCGCTCTCTTCCCGAACATGGCCAACACAAGAAAACAAGGGGTTTGCCACCCTCAACCTAGATCTTTAGGAGCCATGGTGGGTTCTGTCAGGTGAAAACGGGGGACAGAACACAGGTCACAGGAGTAATTAATGGGCTGCTTTAGCCTAGAGAGTGGAGATGTGGCAAGAACATCTTGCCCAAGAAGGGCAGGGTGTTCAGTGTAAGAGAACAGAGTGTCAGCTGACATTGCTTAGTCTCCTTCAAGGTGAACTTGTAGTTATTGTCAGGGGTCTGGGCATCATCCTGCTGTAATGGGGAGATTTGGGGACAGAGACACTGTTTAGAGAAGCACTGGGGCAGAACTCCGACCCTCCCTTTGTTCTGAGGTAGACAGATCCTCTCCTTTTTCAGAGACATCAAGCCTTCAACCTGGGCATGACTCATCCTCCTGTGGCAGGTGAGGTGCTCGGCTTCCAAGAATAGCCTAGCCTGAGGGATCCAAGCCTGGAATCCCTCCCAACTTTCTGGGCTCTGAAGTTTGGCACCCACAGAGGACTGTGCTTAGGTAACGGGGTGCAGATGGTTAGGCGTTTGCAGAAAATGGTAGATAATAACTATTTCTCTTCCATCTTTTATTCTGCAAAATAAATATATAAATAAATAAATGGTAAAGCCTGCCTGGGCCCCTTGCTTCTAGAGGAAACCTATTCACAAGGAGGTGTGTGTACTTCAGTGGCTGAAAGATAAGGCAGTGAGCAGGCCCACACGTTCATTTATTTGCTTATTCATAAATATTTGGCTGAAGCCTTGTATGTGAGAACCACAACAAGAGACTCTACAGGGGATTCAGATCTCCCTGCAACTAGGTAATTGGAAGTAGGTTCACAAATGAGAGCTGGCTTTGTGAAACATTTACTGTAGAGCATGCATTTATTAAATAATTTATTTGTTAAATTATATTATCTTATTTTATACATATGGTTGTTTGGCCTGAACATATATCTGTGCATCACATGCATGCTGGTGCTGGGGTTAGGGGACAGTAGAAGGCATCAGATTTCCCTGAAGCTGGCATCGTAGACAGTTATGGGCCACCTGGTATAGGTGCTGGGAACCAAATTTGGGTCCTCCGGAAGAGTAGCAAGTCCTCTTAATCAAACAGTTTAAATGCACCTACTTCACTAACTTCACACAGCGCTCTGAGTTCACACAGAACTCTGAGTTCAGTTCCATGGCCATCCCTGTGTACTGGGATGGAACAATTTATAGGGCGATGAGCTTAGGCTCTGGCCAGTTAGTGGATGGCCAGTCAGGCACCAAGTCAGGGTTCTCTGACAAGAACTCACTCACAAATCATGAAGCTCATGTTTTGGGCCTTGCGAGTTCAAGGTCACAGATGTTGTGTGGTAAGGGCTGTTTCTTGGTTCATAGACAAGTGTCACTTTCTAACATCCTCACATGGGAGAGGAGGTGGGGCTCTCCGAGGACTCTTTGATAAGGGCAGAAGTTCTACAGACAAGAACTTAGTTACTCTAGAAAGTTCCTGTCTCCCCACACAGCACCTGGAAGCGTAAGATGCTAATGTATACATGCCAACGGTATCCAGCTGGTGAGACCGCATCACCATTGCATGTTCTCATCCTCAAGGACTGAGCTTGAAGGCCAGCCCTCCAGCAGGTCTCCCCTGGGTACCTAATTTACTGTATTCTCTTCCTCTCTAGTTCATCAGTTCATTACACTGAACATCGCTGCATTCACAAAGCCCTTCTCTTCAAGTCCTACTTGAATTTGGGCCACTAAAGTACTGAATTTCTTTATAGGGTATGCTGTTTGTGTATGTGTGTATGTGTGCATGTGTATGTGTGTGTGTGTGTGTGTGTGTGTGTGTGTTAATTCACGTATGCAAGTGTCAGTATGCGTGTAGGTGCATATGAATGTATGTGTGCAGAGGTCCATGAGTAGTATCAGATGTCAGTCCTCAGGTGCTGTTCACCTTAAGTGTCCAGGCAGGGTCTCTCCCTGGTCTAAAGCTCTCTAAGTACACTAGGCAGGCTGAGCAGCATGGTCGAGGGATCTGCCTATCCCCACTGCCATAGTACTGACGTTACACATACCTGCCACCATACCTAGCCTTTGTGTTTCTTTCGCACAACAGAATGTTTGTGATCACAGTGCAGAGTCAGGGGCCTCAGGCTCTTATGGGAAGGATCTGTCTTTGGAGAGCATAGTTCCCTATAAGCAGTTCTTTTGTAAATGACAGTGGGGATAACATTGTATTAGGTTCCTAACCAGGACATGAGCAACCACTTCTTGTGAAGCCAGATTTCCCAGGATGCTGGTAAGGCTCAGGTGACCCAGAGAGGGCACTGAGGATGCAGCTGTAATCTTCCTGGCCATAGTGCTTTGTGGCCTGGCTCTTCTTTTGTTACAGAGTCTTTGGCTTAGGCCGGCCTGGAACCTGCAATGAAACCAAAGATGATCTTGAATTCCTTGTCATTCTGTCTCTGCTTCTCAAGTGTTGGGATCATAGGTGTTCATCACTACTCCTGGATTATGCAGTGTTGGGGTACTGATCCCAGAGCCTCGGATACTTTAGGCAATACTCTGACAGCCTGTTCAACCACATCCACAGCCTCCCTCTCTGTGGGCTCCTTTTATTTCTGCTCATGCCCATGCCTTCTGAGGGCATGTAGGAAAGAGGACACTGTGTTCTAGAGCATTCTACATCTGTGGCCTCTGAGTCAGCTTGCTTTGCTTGTCAGTGAAATGGGGACCAGATGCACAGAGGTGTGGTCATGAGGACTAGATGACGCTGTCCCTTCCCAGCTCAGTTCTGGGCACATGGTAGGTGAAGCTAGGTGGCATTTGTCCTACCTACTGATGATGACATCTCATGTTTAAGGAAGGGATTTCAGGCACTGGCCTAGACTTTATATGTAGGTGTATGTGAGCACATATGCGCCCTTCAGTGTTTGTGCATGTGTGTGTGTTTGTATATGTACGTGGGTAGGTGTGGGCTAGAAATCATCTTGGGGTATTCTTCCTCAGGGTGCTGTCTATCTTGTTGTTTTGGCTTTTTTTGACAGTCTTTCAGTTTTAGCCAGAGTGTGCCAACTTGGCTAGGCTAGCGAGCCCCAGGGAGCTGCTTGTCTTCTCAGCTCTGGGATTATAAGAGTGGCTTTCTCATGTCAGTTCTGGGCATCTGACGTCAAGTTAGCATGCTTGTGCAGTAAGCACTACAAGTGAGCATCTCCTCAGCCTCCATCTCTTGATTATTGTTGACATTACCGCCGTTAAGCTCTTGTGGTCCAGCGGCCACAGCGAGGCCTATCTTACAGACAGTGAACACTGTTCAGTTTTGAAGGCTGACTGCATACCTGGACTCAGAGGCCTTTCCTCCATCCCCATTTGCCAACTTAGTATTTCTTTTTGCTTTGTTTCTGTAGTCACATCCTTGTCACCCATGATCAGGGAAAGTCCATCCCTAAGGACATGGGATGGGACCCGCTCACGCCGACCATTAGAGACAATGTCTGCATGTCTAGATCCTTACCTTCATTACTCATGCAGCATCTTCTGTTGTGAAAGGAACATACATACAGGGACCAAGAATCAGCAGGGGGATCCTGTTGGGTGGCATTCTTCGGCATACACACATGGACATGATGTTGGATGTTTAAGCCTGGATTCCAGGCAAGAGCTATGGCTGAAGATACAACTTTGAGGAGCTTGCAGGGCTGCCCCAGCCACTTCTGGATGGTGTTCAGGTCCTGTAACTCTCTCCCTTCCTGACTGTGAGTACTTTGAGGTATGAGCAGGGCCTGGGGTTTTCATCTTTGTGCTTCTTCATGTGTACATATCAGGGTACAGATATGTATCCCAAAAAGTTCTCTGGATAGCATATGATATGGACACATCGTAAGTTCAAATGAAGACAAAGTATTAGGGGTGCATAGTATGTGTCTAAGCTCTAGAGAGTGACTGGCTGAGATCTGTGCCCTGCCTGTACCTCTTTGAGTTTGCTTGTACTTTAGCTTTTAGTGACAAAGACCCCACTTTCCATCACTGTTTATACAGTTTGGTGTTCTGCAGACATTGCCTTGTGGACATTCTCCTAGAGGTGGTTTTTTTTTGGGGGGGGGAGTGCTTAAGGCCCAGTGCAGCCCACTGGATACCATCCTGAGTTAATTTGCAAACCCTGGCAGCCCAGCACAGCAGGGAAGGTACGTACACATGACCCACAGGACAAGCTTTGCACCAGAGGAAGGCTATGTGCTGACCCACTTTACAGGTACAGGGCCGGTAGAATGGCTCCGTCAGCTCTCTGTTGGTGTGAGGAACTTTCTGGCTCTGCTGTGCCTTCTTGTGGTGCAGCAGGCACGGTTTCCAGTCACTCAGATGGTCTCAGAAGGAACTATTGTTGTGATTTGGATCTGATGTTCCCCACAGACTCACACTTGGTTCCCAGCTGTGGGTGACTACTTTGGTTGTGGTTTGGCTTTGGGGAGCTGGAGTCTAGCTGGAGGAATGGGATGGACCTTTGAAGGTGATCCGACTCCATTTTGAGTCTCTTTCTCTGCTTCTTGGTCTGCCAGGATAGGAAAGGCCTGTGCCACACACTCCCTCTACTCTGAGTGGAGCAGCTGTGTTCTTCCTTTCCTGTCATGCTGGACTAACACCCTCAGACACCATGAGCCAGAGTGGGCCTTCCTTGTCAGGTTGTTGCCGTCAGGTACTGTGTTCACACTGAGGCAAACAACTAACACAATTCCCTTGCGTTGCAAGGGGAGCAGTTTGAATTTTCTCTCACCATGGTGTGAGCCACCATGCATCACACATTTCCTGAACCACCCAAAGTAACCCAGCAGTGGCCAGTCTACACTATTCTCCTCTGACACCTGGCAGCTGGTCATTTGTACTCTGCCTCTATGGATTTGCCTGTTCTAGATACTTTATATAAATAGACTCACATCATACAGTAGGTGGCTTCTTGTGTCTGTTAGCATAACGGCTCCATTGTTTAGCCATGTTGTAAAATACACTAACATTTCATTCTTTTTCTGGGTGAATAATATTCCATTGCGTGGACTTACAGGTTCTGTATATGCCCCTGTTGACTGATGGGTGGAGCTTCTGGCTATCACAGATAACATTGCTGAGAACAACCATGTGCAAATTTTTGTTTGAACAGATGTTTTCAGCTCTTATAATTTGGAAAGCATGCTGGGCCAGGCAGTAGTTCTGTGGTTGGAGTTTGGAACTTCTGGGCTGTTTTGCATTGCAGCAGTGCTGTTTTGTATTCCCCCAAGCAGTGTAGGGGGGTTCATCTTTCTCCGTATCCTTATCCGCGTTAGTTATTTTCTATTCTGTGAGCATGGTATACTAGAGCCTCCTTCTTTAGCTTGCATTTCCCCAGTTGCTGCTGTGTCAAGCATCTTCTCATGAGCATTTTGGTGATTTGAATCCTCTGCCTATTATTTCAGTGGATTTTCTTTTTATTGTTGAATTGTAAATGCTCTTTGTATGTTCTGGGTATTAGACATCAGTTATGAATTGTAATTTTTCCTATTCTGCTGTTTGTCTTTTACTCCTTCATAGGGTTGCTTGATGAGGGAAAAATGAAATTTTATTGTCTTATGATAACCCTTTTCCATGTTTACTTACTTAAAATGTTTTTAACTCTCCATGTTTATGCCAGGTCATATGTGTGATTGTGGGTATACATGTGATGGTCAGAGGACAGCTTTGGGTGTCAGTCCCCACCATGTTTGAGATAGCCTTTTGCTAACCCTGCCCTGTGAACTTCTGGGTATTCTCCATTCTCCTGTCTCTGTCTCACATCTCACTGCAGTTATGGTGGATTCATGGGCACACACTGTTATGACATGTGTTCTGGGGATCTGAAACTCAGGTCCTTACATTTGCATGCAAGTAGCTTATTCCCAGGTCCCCAGCTCCCTTCTACTTTAGATACACATTTTTGCCTTCACCCACATGGTGGCTTATATTCTACTAATGCAGCATTGGTGTCGGGAGTGTGGAAGACAGTGGGGCCAGCCCACTGTTTGTTTGTTTGTTTTTGCAGGTTCTAGGTTCAGCAGAGAAGGCAAAAGGACCCTTCAAACAATTTGTCTGAGCCAAGGCACTGCAGGCTGACCCTTCCCCCAACCCCACAGGACCCTGAGATGCAGAGAGCATGCCACTGTGGCTGTGGCTTTGGCGGCTTTGGCGGCTTTGGCGGCTTTGGTCGTGATGCCTTCTCAGCCTGGGCCCTTGCCTGTACATCTTCTGTCTCTTTGTTCTTCAGGAAGGTTCATAAGTCACAGATCTTAACACAGATTCCTCAGCCTGTCTTCACAGCAGAACTTCTAGAGAGCCAAGACTTCAGAGAGTATCAGGATTTCACAGGGACTTTTTAGGTACACAGATTCTGGGGGGTACCTCCCAGAGATGCAGAACCCAGATTTCTGGGGTAGAGCTCAGGGTTCAATAAACATACTGAATAGTACTCCCAGGTAATTCTGATGTCAAGAGCCTCAGGACATGAGGTGCTACTGTGTTCTAGAAGCATCCAGACACAGCCTTGTTCTGAGACCACTGGAGAGGCCCACAGGTTGGTTCTTATACTGAGTTGCATGTTAGAACACCCGGGATGAATTTAGCTACCTCTGGGTGCAACCAGAAGAGATGCAGATCTGGGGAGTCTTAGTGAACTGGGACTTATTCTGTAAGATTCTGTCTCCATGCTGTCATCCCAACTGTGGTTGTAAGGGTGTGTACCTGATGTGTTCAGCCTGCATCCCACAGGCCATGTGCCTGCCAACACATTTGTAGATGACACCGTTATGTTGTATTGTCAAAAATACAAGAAAAAGAGGACGCTTGTATTTGTATCTCTTCTCTTCTTCTCTCTCCTAGTCTGCATCCCAAAGCATAGCCTTTCTGTCCATACTTTCTTATAACCTCTGCATAGTTGTCTATCTTTATGGAACCCCTAGCTACAAGCCTTAAGGTTTCTCAACAGTGTTCAGCATTTCTATGCAACAGGGTTGGGGAAATGAATCTTTCTGTATGAGCTAGAGGACCTAGTTCAAATCCTCAGCACCCATGTATAAACCTGGGCATGGCTGAATGTGTGTGTGACTCTAGTGCTGTGTGAGCAGAGACCAGAAAATCTCAAAGAACTCACTGGCTGGTCAGCCTTGTCAAAATGATGTCTGGCTTTTGTATACACATGCACAGCCACACATACTCATATACCACACATACCATAGTCACACACACACACACACACACACACACACACACACACACACACACACATACACACTGCATACCAGGCCCAGCTTTTTTGTGTATATGTTATTAAAAACAATTCCCCAACTTGAACAAAATGGTTTCATGTTTTTTTGGGGTGGGGAGGGTCGTTGTTCTTTTTGTTTGTTTATTTGTCATTGTTGTTGTTGCTCTTACTGTTATTATTGTTGCTGTTGCTGCTATTGCTGTTTCTCCTGACCAATGCTTATTGTCTAACTTGAGGAAAGTGATGGTGAACGACCATCATTATTGTAATGGGGACTCAGTGTTCTCATGCTGACTTGGCCTAAACAATTACCATGTTGGTGTTGATCACTTCTCCAAAAGAAAAGTAGTGAGAGGAGGCAGGAATGGAATTTGAAGAGACAGAAGGGAGCAGTCTCCTTGGAGGGCAGTGTGTCCCTGAAAAGAAGTGGGCAGAAAAAGAGGACGCTTGGAACCTGTCTCCCCTAGACACTGGCAGGTCCAGATGGCTGGTACGAGACGGTCTCCAAAGCTGACACACTCAAGCACTGGAAAACCCACAGCCAGTTCCTAAAGCCTTAGAGAGCTGTCTAAGAGTCCAGGCAGGAGCAAGTGAAGCACAGCGCCTGGAGGTCAGGCTACAACAACTGGCATCAGGGGACACACAAGGGAGGTGTTCATAAATATTTTGGTGTCACTGGCACCGGGGCTCTGAGCAGCTCTTGAACTTGTTGGCAAGGAATGTTAATGGCAGTTGGCTATGAACTATGCAGAGCCTCTTGGGTTTTATTGTGCATGATGGAGGGGTAAGCTTAGTTGGAAACGTGCTTGCTGTGTGTGTCCAATCCCTGGGATTCATATTAAAAACAAGGTGCTGAGGCATGACCGTGTTTACTTGTATTACCAGTGCTGGGGGTGGGGACAAAGATGGGAAGATCGTTAGGACTCACTGTCCTCTGTCCTCAGAACCCCCCACTCATTCTGTCTTCTGCAGGAAGAGCCTGCCTGCCTTCCTGTCAGGTCTGCTCGTCTGAGCTCGGTGGATGGAGCACCCATGCTCCAGATCCTGTGTAGTGCAGTCTGCAGTCACCCTCAAGCACAGCTCTCGGCACCATCACTGTCAGCACTGGAGTGCCTTCTAGCTGCTCTCCAGTGCCACCTGTGTCTTGTCTGCCCAATTCTAGGACAGCCAGAGTCAAGTGTCTCAAGCCACTTCTCTCCTAAAAGGCTTTCAGGGGCTTCTCAGAACATAGTGGCTTGAGCCCAGATTCCTTCTCATGACCTGAGAAACCCTTACCCTGTGCCCTGTACCCTCTACCCTTCACCCTTCACTCTCTACCCTTCACCCTTCACCTTCTACACTTCACCCTTCACTCTCTACCTTTCACCCTCTACCCTTTACCCTTCACCCTCTACCCTTCACCCTTCACCTTCTACCCTTCACCCTTCAACCTCTACCCTCTACCCTTCACCCGCTACCCTTCACCCTTCACCCTCTACCCTTCACCCTTCACCCTCTACCCTTCACCCTTCACCCTCTACCCTTTACCCTTCACCCTGTACCCTCTACCCTCCACCCTGTACTCTGCACCCTCTTCTCTTCTTTTGCCACCCGAGCTTCACCTTGAGCCTGTTAACTCTGTCAGAACCAAATACACTCTATTTCCTCAGTTTTCTTATAGTCTTAGTGTATTCTGTCCCCTCTGCTTCAACCAGCATTCACAGGACGAAGGACACCTGGCCATTCATCCTCTGCCTTTGAACTTGGTCTTGATGGTGCTAACTTGGTTTGTTATCCTGTGCATCTCTGTCTCTGTCTCTGTCTCTATCTCTGTCTCTGTGTCTCTGTCTCTGTCTGTCTCTCTGTCTCTCTGTCTCTCTGTCTCTGTCTCTGTCTCTCTCTGTCTCTCTTTGTCTCTCTGTCTCTCTGTCTCTCTGTCTCTCTGTCTCTCTCTCTCTCTCATGTGTGTGTGTGTGTGTGTGTGTGTGTGTGTGTAAACCACGGACCAGGTTTCTAACTTTGACTTGTGTCTTACTGTTTAGGATAGATGGGCTGTCCAGTGCATTGGACAACACGGTCTTCCTCAACCTACCCACCCATTGCAGCCAGGGACTTCTGCAGCTTACAGATGTCCACCCATCATCACCACATCATTGCAGCTGATCTGGCACTCTGCTTTATCTTATGCTGGGGATTTTGGTGTCCTTTGGTATCAAATCATCCTGTGATGTGGGACTGTAAACATGGCGGCTCTGTGACATCTGCTAGGACATGTTGGATCTACCCACAGATAATCTTTGTGTCCAATTTTAAAGATTAAATAATTAAACATTTCTTACAGGTCTCTCCATTGCATTCTTCCTGTTCTCCTTTCTCTCCCTCTCTCTTCTCTTTGTTCTTCTGGGCAATTTCATGTCTACTTTTCTTTAATATGTCTATATGTGATGTTACACAATGACATACAATCTAGGAAGGACATATTAGAGAAAACACGCACTATTAGTCTCCCTGAGACTCAGTTTGCTTACTACAGTTGTCTCTAGCTCCGTCCATTTCCCTGCAAACCATGTGACTCCATTCTTCATTGTGGCTGAAAAAAACCCCACTGTTTATAAAGCATATTTTCTCAGTCATTCCTCTGATGTTTAACAGGTTGTCCATAACTTAGCAATTGTGACTAGTACTGCAAAGAACACTGGCTAATTGGTAATTTCTGTGATACACTGACCTAGAGTACTTTGACTAAATTCCCAGGAGTGGTGTTATTAGGGAAGACCTATTTCCATAGAGGCTGGATAATTTACATTCCTACCAGCAATGCATGCAGGTTATCATTTGCCTAAATCCTCCTCAGCATTTGTTGTTATCTGTTTTCTGAATGACTACTATGTCCAATATTGCAAATGTTTACAGAGATTGTCAAGTGTCTCTCAGGGGAAGACGTGCTCTGGCTGAGAGCCACTGGCTTTACCCTGTGGATGACTTCAGCCTCTCTCTGTCCCTCTGCTCTGGGTCCTGGTCCTCTGGTCCTCTCGGGGAGCAGATGCTCTCTTGCAGACCTGACCCATCTTCCCTGCTGTCACGTGTCCCTCAGGGGAATGGATGAATGATCTAGGTTCTGGGTTGCAGTGGGCATCTGCTTTTCTGACTGACTTACCACCAGCTGGTGTACCTAAGCATGTGTCACTGTAGAACACTAACAGGCTGACTGGAAAATATACGACAGGTACTTTTTCCCTTTTCCTAAATACATAGCTAAGTGTTGAACATGAGATAAACTGGTGTGTTTGCAGGGAGATGACTTGTTAAAACAGGCATGTGGTTTCTCTGCTGAGAAGCATCATCCAGAGATGTATTTTCTGATGTTTTGTTTACTTTTTGTGGATAGAAAGTTGAGAGGAAAAACCTTCAGAAAAAGTTCCAGATACAAGTATCTGTAGGTGCAAGGGTAAGAGGAGAGAAAGAGAAGAGAGACAGGAAGGGAATGTGATCAAGACTCTAGCAAAGGAAACAATCAAAGGTAGATGGATCTCCCAGTGTGTCCATCCACCCACCCACTCATCTGTCCTTCCATCCATCCATCCATCCATCCATCCATCCATCCATCCATCCATCCACTCACCCACATATCCATCTGTCCATCTGTCTGTCCATCCATCCGTCTGCCCATCCATCTGTCCATCCATCCATCCATCCATCCATCCATCCATCCATCCATTCATCTACCCAACCATCCATCCATTTGATGCCAGAGCATGTACTTGGAGGAAGCTGGGCCGTGTATACATTTGTGTCCTCTTTCCAGGTGTTTTGGAAACAAACCAAGCACAAAGGATGGAGAGCCGTGTAGACCACTGCCCAGCCCAGTCTGTGATGGTTAAATTATGATTGTCCACTTGACAGGATGAAGAGCCATCATGGAGACCAGTCTCTGGGATGTGCCTATGAGGGAGTTTCTAAGAGAGTTCACTCAAGGTTAGAAGATCCCTGAATGCAGGCAGCGCTCTTCCATGGGCTGGGGTCGTGGATTGTGTAAGGAGAAAGTGGGCTGAGCACCAGTGCTCCTTTCTCTCTGCTTCCTGGCTGTGGATGCAGGGTGACCAGCTACCTCAGGCTCCTGCCTCCATGACTTCCCCACTACAATGGACTGTGCCCTTGTGAACCAAAGGACAGAATAAAGCTTTCCTTTCTTAAAGTATTTTGTCAGCTATTTTATAACAGGATATGATAAAATAACTATACAGGGACAACCGTGGGGCAAGGGGGATCAGTTGAGGGTTCCCAGAAGCCCTTGCCCTTCTTAGTTGCCATGGATGTGCACTAGTGAGACAAGGCCCACTTGCAGCAGGTGGCTCAGATTGGGGCATGGAGGAGAACGCACACATTCTCACACCACCACTGCCCATTTCTGATGATGCACCTGCCGCAGATGTGCCTGACCTCCTATCACCTTCTCAGCCTTCCCAAGGTCAGAGCTGGTATGAGGTGGTACTGTGGTCCAGAGAGGTTTGAGCAACCCCTTCTCAGGGACATTGAAATTAGATGCAGCACAGGAAAGCGCTAGCAGGCCGCACCTGCTTTATGCTGTTGCTATTCCCTGAGGGGATTCCTTCGGGAAACACTGGGACAGTTGCTTGGCTCCTGGCCAAGTTGCTCGGCAGGCCGTGTCTTCTGAGGGTGGGAGCTTCTCCCATCACAGTCTTCAGGTAGCATCTTGGAGCATCTCCGGAGTGGAAGATCTGGGTGCAGTGGATTTGCTCCTGTGCGATGTGAGCTGTCAAATGGGATCCATCCAGCCTTGCCTGCTGGCTGCATGCCTCTCTCCTGCCTTAGACGTCTGTAGCCTTTTATTTTTTAATGCACGGGCAAGGTCCTCTATCCTTTGCCATGGAGCTCAAAGTAGGAGAGGAAAAAGGAGAGCCTTGGGAAGCTGCATAGCCCAAGCCCGGCTCCCTGACAGTGTACAGAGGGTGTTTCAAATTCTTTCTAATCTTTCTAGCCCTGACTGTGTGTGTCCTAATTATACATAACGTGGGGTTTATTATAACATTTTCATACACGATCTAGTATATCTCAATCATAGTCACACTCCTTACCCTCTTTTGTCCCCTCCTTCTCCCTGTTGGTCTCCTTCTTCTTCTCAACCAGCTCCCTGTTAGATGCAGGTGTGTGTGTGTGTGTGTGTGTGTGTGTGTGTCTTTATTTACTTTTGGTGCACTTAATTAGAGTTACCTGCATGTACATGGGTCAGGGGTTATTTACAGAGGCCCAGGTACCTTGCCTAAGTGCCTACACCACTGAGGAAAATATCTCTAACCTCCTATTAACTATTATCTGCCTATAAATCCTCCATGGAAGGTGCAGCCTTGTGCATCCCTCTCCCCCCGCCCCCTGCAGGATGCTGGTGTGTCCAATCATGTGCACATCTTGGTTAGGTAGTAACAAATGCTGTGAGTTCAAAATCACAGCAGCTGCTTCCTACCCGGAAGCCAGTGCTCTCAGCCCTCCTCTCCACCTCCGGTTCTTGGCAGAGGAGGCCCACTCATTGTTTTATAGATGTAGTAAGTGATTGGGAGTGGGGCCTATTCAGTGACTAAGTGGCATAACTGGAGGTCCTGTCCCCATTGATATAGATCTGTAGTGTGTGGCTTGAGTGGTTTCTTTTCTCGCACATGTCGGCCTGAAGCACACCACTTCTGTTTGGCAATCACTAGCTGACCTTGAAGTTCTCTGCTTCCCTTTCCCCCTCTTTCTTTATGACAGGGAGATAAATAAGTTGCTGCCCTGGAAGAAGGACATGATGTGACAGACAGGAACAGACTTTGGGAAGGACCCTGAGGCTGCATCCTGAACTCATGCACAGCCAGCCCTCCCCAGATGTGCAATGTAGCAGAAATAAAGACCCATGAGGCACTAAGAGGGATGACAGGGCGACTTCCCCCAAACTCATAAGGTTGTCAGGCATCGCCTGCTTCTGGGAGACTTGAAATAGTGTGGCAGGGAAGGCCTTCACCTGCTTCCTAAAGCCCGAAGTATATTTGCACTGGGTTCCCAGTGCAGGCTAGCAGAAGAAGAGATCCCTGGCCAATGAAGCTGTGGCGATGAAATCAGCTTACCAAAGTTCTATTTTCTCTCAGGGAACTATATTTATTTTATCATTTTGTGTGTGTGCATGGGTGTGGATGGATGCACATGTATATGTATGTATTTTCAGTGTGGAGGCCAGAGGACTGACCACCTCAGGTGTCATTCCTCAGGAAATATACATGTTATTTGGGACAGGCTTTCTCTCTGGCTTGGAACTAGTAGAGGAGGCCAGACAAGTAAGTCTCAGGGATATGCTTGGCTCCACCTCCCTAGTGCTGGGATTACAGGTGCACACCACCCTGCCTGGCTCCTCCTCCTATGAGTGCTATGAGCCAAACTCAGGTTCTTGTATTTAGAAGGCAAGTAATTTACCAGCTACAATTCCTCTTTGAAAACCACTTTTGAGACATAGCAAATGATCTTGGACCTGTTATTACCACAGTCTTGACTCAAGATGGTGCTGAATGTTATTGAGAGTGGTCTTCCGTCTACACAGTCTTCCAATTAATTGGTTATAGCACTGAGTACCTGGGGTGAGCCAGACCCCAGGCTGGCCATGTCACGGCTGTGCTAGCTCAAAATCCCTATGTATAGACAAGAAAACTTAAGTTAATGAGACTGAGGTCACAGAGGAGCAAATGGCTGTCATAAATATGCATATTGTATGAATTAGATTTTCATGACTATAACAAAAATACCTGAGATGGTTGTCTTATAAGGAAAGAGGTATGTGGCTCACAGCACTGGAGGCTCAAGAGTATGGCACCCACATTGACTAATTCTGTGAGGGCCATTCTACTGAGTCTCATCATGGGGGCCTGCTCAGGGCTTGCTGCTCATATCTCTACATGGAAGACAGAAGAAGAGTTAGGGCAGCCAATGGGGGGGGCAGGCTCAGGTTTTTGTAACAGCACCCTTCTGAGAACTACCAAAGGGTTTAATCACTTCCAAGGGCCCTCTTCCAATTGACCCAGAGACTTCCTCTAAGGTCCCCATCTCCCAAAAGTCCACAGCACCACCCTGGGAAATAAAACTCAATACTTGAACCTGGGAGGGTACCTTCACATCATAGCATGTATAAAGTAAATTTTGGGGCCTAGGCTCATCCTGGGTGTAAACTGAAGATACAGGCAGTGATTCGTTTGGAGTAGCGAAAGATCTCTGTTGTCTGTTTAATTTCAACATCTGGAGAAAAAAATGATGGTCTTGACAGGGAACCCAACTTAGAAAGTCATGAGTAGATGTTCCAAGTCCCCAACGTCCTTCTTCCAAAGACTATCCTCTTGGGTGGGTAGCAGTGGAAACTGCTTTGATAATGGTGGTTAATCACATGATGGTTAACAATCCTCTCAAGCAGAAACAACTGTGTAAATGACCTTGAAATGAGCCCTGCGGATGTTGAGAGTGGGATTGAGTGTTTGTTGAGTATAAGGACCTGAGTTTGACACCCCCCAACTCATGTAAAGAAAGCTGGGTAGGTCCAATTGTGCCTGTGATCCCAGCACAAGAGAGGAAGGAGGATCCCTGGGGTTCACCAGCCAGCCTGGGTAGTCAAATCAATGTACTCCAAGTTCAATGAGAGACCTTGTGTCAAAAATAAAGTAGAAAATAACCAAGGAAGTGACCTGACAACAGTCTCTGGTATCCACACCCATACACACTCACACTCACACACACACACACACACACACACACACACACACACACGAGTCTTTAATGGTATTCAAGAATCTACAGTTTCGTGGGAGCTTGATGAGAGTTCTGTCTGTATGAGATGCCACGTGGGACGCCTCCTTCTTCTATGTTCCATAAGAATTTGCAAAACTTCCATGTGATTTGTTGCTGCAGGGTCCTAACCCTTCCCTCTCATTTACATTTACACAGGTTAAGCTCTCTAGGTTAAGGAGCTTCCTGGTCTGTCTGCCTTATGGAGATGTTCAGAAACTCTTATAGCTGATAGGGGTGTGGTCTCTTTCCCTAGATGCACTGACCAAATGGAAGCCATGGTTAGCTGGCTGGATATCAATCCTGCTCAGACACAGCAGGGATTCTGGCTTAGTTCGTTTATGGAATCTAAGAGTTTGTGTTACTGAAGCATTCAGAGGAGTGAGTGCAGAGCCAGATAAGTATGGCCTGCACCGTGCTGTTGCTGGGTATCAAATCCAGAGTGCTGCGCCACTGAGCATGTTCCTAGCCTTAGAGAAGAACACTGTAGGCAAAGGCATGTGTGAATTATTCCTGGCGATGGTGACAGCTAGCATGATTGAACAGTGAAACCATTTGATATATTTCAGCCATATAGCAATCTATCTAGAGACTTTGGATAATATTAGAGGAAACTGTGAAGCAAAGAATGTTTGTCAAAGGGATGATTGGTTATAAATGCCTGAAGGATAGCAATAGAGAGGACAGATGGAAGAAAACGTAAGTTTGGGGCTGGAAAGACAGCTCATCAGGTGAAGGTGCCTGCCACCAAGCCTGATGGCATTAGTTCTATCCCTGAGACCCGCATGGTGAATGAAAGACCTAGCCCTGGAAGGTTGTTGTCTGACTTCCACATGCATGGAATGTGCACACACACACACACACACACACACACACACACACACACACGCACACGCGCACATGCACACACACATGCACACACATGCACACATGCACACACGCAGCACACACACACACATCTAAGGTTAACTTTGCTGTAAGACTGGAGTATCATGGTAGATTTTCATAGCTCCCTTGACTGGATTAGGAAATGCCAAGGACATTAATGGCTCATATCTTGCGGTATATTTATGGGGATCTTTCCAGAGAGTGTTAGATTGTGTGGGCCTTGATTTAACCAGTGGGTACATTCTTTATGGGATCACAAGAGGAAGACCTTATTGGGAGGTGGAACCTCAGTAGAAGAGGCAGCTCATCCTGGCCTCTTTCTGTCTTGTTCCCAGACCAACATGATAGGTGGAGTGCCATCTTCTCCCTACTCTCCACCACCATGATGACCTTCCTAGCCTCATGCATGTCAGATAGCTCTGGACTGGTCCCTCAAAACCATAAAACCAAATAAACCCTTCCCTTTAAAAATGGATTATATAGTGTATTTGATAACAGAAATACTTGGACTAATGTAGAATTGCTCATCCTTTGTGTGTGTGCAAGCCTGCGAGTGTGTGAGAGGGAGGAAGAGAGAGAGTGTGTGTCAGGGGAGAGTTTGCCAACTAGGCTAGCCTGATTGGATAACGAGGCCTGAAATCCTCCCATGCCTCCCCAGGGATGGGTAGGATGACAGGTGGGAGCCACTCTTGGCTTTTATTTTTACAGGGGTTTGGAGGAAAACTCAGATTCTCGTGCTTGTGAGGCAAAGACAGTGTCAGTTCTGCTATCTTCATAGAACTCATCATGCTTACATGAGCAGATAAGGTCTTCATTCAAAATGTTTAAGGGTCGATGTCACTAGGCTTGGGAATCATGATAGACTTCCACTGTGGAAGGGAGGGCGACAGGGACCAGGGATGGTGATGCTATGGGTCATGCTGGGAGGCATTAAACAGGTTCCTTAGACACACCTGCACATTACTGTGGCTGCCTAGGGCTTGTTTAGAAATCGAAGAGCCAGTCCCAGCTGCCTGCAGGGATTCTGTTTGGCAGGGGAGATGGAAGACTGGCTAATGAAATCCGTTCAATTCCACAGCTATTGATTGAGAGCCTGTGTGGTAAGAAGAATTCCCTGCCTCTGCAGCAGCTTGAGGGCCATTGCAAAATGGCGGATCAGTGTGACTCCAGGACGCAGGGCAGAGCAATCCTCAAGTCCCACAGAGGCAGAAATCCCAGAATGCTTTGCGCATCCTAATCAGGAAAGGCTCCAGGGAAGGGATGACTCTATGGAGTTGGACACTTTAGCTGCCTTTCTAGGGAGCCTGAGAAGAAGCAGTTGCTCCATCATCAGCCTGGCTATGTGTAGCCCAAGATGTGGTCAGCCAGCCACGTGGTCAGAGCTACTCCACCTGTTGAGGCTCCCTTTATTACTTCAGCCCTTGTGAACACTGGGTTGCTTGTAAAGAATGCTGTCTACTGACAAAGTTTGACTACCCGTAGTGGCTATTTTTTTTTTAGTTATTTTTATTATTATTATTATTATTGTTGTTGTTGTTGTTGTTGTTGTTTTAACATGAACTCTTAGTACTTGGCAGGCTTAAACTAGAGAATTGCCTCATGTTTAGGGCCAGCCTGAACTGGATATTGAGACTTTACAAAACAACCAAAATAGTTATATTGAAAGCAGAGTTCTTTTTTGAGATTATCAAAGAAAATGTTTAAATATTAAACAGATAAATAAAAATACTGTTAAATTTAAATGAATATAAGAATATTGTTAAAAAGAAGCATAAATTCAAAAAAGGATCCCAGCTTTTAAAAAAAAGCTTGTTTTCTCCTCTAAGAATAATGAAAGGAGCTGTCATTCAAGGGTAGCTTATGGTTCTTTTTAAGCTTTCTTTGTATATCTGTGTTTGTACGTTCTATTGAAAATAAATTTGTATACAATATATTCTGATAATGGCTTGTTCCCCTCCCTCAACTCCTTCTAGATCCTCCTCACCTCAACACCCAACTTCTCCTGCTCCTCCTCTTTCTTTTCCTCCTCTTTTTGTTTAGGATATTTGTTAGGATGTTTACTACACTACGAAATAAAATACAGTAAAATAAAAACATTCATATCAAAGTTGGACAGGATAAACCAATAGAAGGCAAAGATCTTCCAAAGAAGCCACAAGAATCAGCGTGTTCATGTGCTCAGGAGTCCTATTAAAGCGCTAATCTGAAACCGGGAAGATATGTGCAGCAGACCTGGTGCAGACCTGGGTAGGCCCTGGGCATGCTGCTACGGCCGCTAAGAATTCATATGAGCTTTGTTCAGTTGATGGAGAGGGCCTTCTTCTTCTGGTGTGCTCCATGCCCTCTGCCTCCCACACTCCTGCCTCTTCTATAGGGTTCCCTCATTTAGATCTCTATGTTTCAAAGAGCCTCTCTCCCCCGCCCCCTCTCTCTAGCTGTCACTCTCTATCTTTGGTTCCATATGCTGCAGACAGAAACCTCTCCAACAATGGCTGAGTGAGGCACAGATGTATGAGTTATAGCAGAATATAATTGAGGTGTCATTTTATTGGTCCTTTTAATTTTTTAATTTTTTATTTTTTTTGGTTTCTGGGCTATCTAGTCTAGTTTCTAGTTCTTGGTACCCAAGCAGTATTGGAAATGGGTTCCATCTTGTTGAGTGGCTCTCAAGTCAAATCAGACCCATCCCACAGCTTTGTGCTACCATTGCCCTAGCATATTTTTCAGGCATGATGGGTTGTAGATCAAAAGGTTTGTGGGTGGGTTGGTACAGTCTATACCAAAGACATTAGAACATGAGGGTGAAGCTTCTTTGTAGGTACCAGCTCTACCTCTCCATACTCAATGAGTTGTGTTGGTATTGTCTTCATCAATGGGATTCTGATCTTGCTTTGTGGAGAGCAAACCATTATCTTGCCAAAGGCCTGGGTTATTTAGGATTTCCATGGGAATACTTTGTCTAACAACTCAGTTTGATGTAACTGAACTGGAAGCTTCTTTGGTGACACAATACAGCCTGTTGAGGCTCCATGCAAACACTATTCAGTGTACTCAATACTGATACATTCCTTCCACAGATATTAGATACTGAGTTTGTTTAATTAGGTCCGTGATTTAGGAAAGAAAATCCAAATTAACAATAGCTTGCTTAGGTAAAGTAGAATTTTTATACCCCTCTTAATAACATGAGTTTAGCAGAACATTTGGAAATCACAGTATGCCTGTAAGGTGGCACAATGGCACACTGACCAGAGTTTAATTACATGTCAGTACCTGTTGGGATGAGCTCTTGCGGAGCCATCTTTATTCCTGGCATAGTTTGGTTAGGTTTGGAATTCTTCCAGGAAGGACAAAGAGGGAATGGAAGCTGGCGTTTGCTGTCATAGATGCCTCCTCAGAGCCAGACTCTGGTGATGTTCCTGAAGTAAATTGGCAGGAATGGCTGAGGAGGACAGGAAATTGCTAGGGTCTCAGCCCAATGCTTTCCATTTTCATGTGTGTGCAAGTCATCCAGAGGGTTGTGATGTAGATGTCTGGAAGCCATGCCTAGATCTTCTGATCTGTAAGGTCTGGTTGCTAGGGGGCTGAGAACCTGCATTTTCTAGCCATTTCTGGAAATGTCTGTTGATGCTGCTTCCACTTGTGGTGCAGGGACCACTTGGATTCAGAGACTCGGTCATGACAGGGCAATTTATAGCCTGTAGGTTGAACCAACAACTTGGTTTTGTTAGCAATTATTGGGCATGTATATTTGTGTGCCCGTGTGTGTAGAGCCGAGGACTCCCTTGGGTATTGTTCCTCATTCACTGTCCTTGTTTTTTTTGTTGTTGTTGTTGTTTTTTTTGTTTTTTGTTTTTTGTTTTAGGCAGGATTCTTCACCTACCTGGGGCTCACTGATTAGGCTTGTCTGGCAGGAGACTGAACCCCAGGAATCCACCTGTGTCTGCCTCCCCAGTACTTCAATTACAAGCATTAACCATCCCACCCAGCACTTTATTTTTGTTTTAATGTGCTAAGAATGGGACTCAAGTCCTTGTCTTTGCAAGGCAAGAATGCTAACTATTGAACCATCTCTTCTCTGCTGTAAATGAATTTCCCTGGCACAGATCTATATGCTTGCTTGCTACTGCCTATGTGTTGCTGTCCCACAAAGCTGTGGAGTTGAGTTTGTGACCTAAACTGTTAGTACCAGACCTTCTACAAAAGTTCCCTTGGCATTAGGTTAAAACTGGGCCTCACAACCCTTAGAGGGTGTACTCACCAAAGGAGGGGGTAGTAAGAAGATCTGAGTTCTCAGCATGGCCCAACTACTACTGTGCTGCATGCCTGCTCTGGCTAATATATGACAGAGCCTCAGTTGGGTGATGTACATATCAGGCATCAAGTTAATGATGTCAACAATACCTTTCTGTGACTCCCTGGCTCTATCAGAAGAGTTGATGGAGTGACCTGTTGCTGTCTTATAAAGTGGCAGGTTCCACTGAACACCACTGGTTTTGCTTTGGAGGTACATCTGTCCTTGTGCTCTGCTTATGGAGACGACACTGCCTTGTCTGAAGGGACTGCTTTCCTTTCCCTGCCTTTGATTGACACTTGACACTTTCAAGAACTTGTACCAATGAATTTGCTTTCCTCAACTGCTTTCCAACTTATCTTATTCATCAATGTGGCTTCTATTTTATTTCTTTGCTACTTATGATCCTTCAAGAATTCAGAAAAAGAGGCACTTAGAGTTAATAATGTCTCATAGTAGAATACCACACCACCTCCCTCTGTCCCAGAATTAGTTCATTGTGAACTGGAAAGCCCCTTTCCAGAGGTGCTAAGGGAGATATTCCTGCTTTCAATGACACCCAATCAACCAAGTGAGATCCATGGTTGACTGAATCACAGCGAGTGTGTGGAATGACATGTGTGAACAGTCTCTGCCTAGTCATTTGGAGTGCCGTAAGTGTGAGAGAAAGGAGTTGGCTTACCAGTAAATGGTTCTAGAGACAGGTTGCTAAAATAAAGCAGGTTTATTTCTGGTAAAGCAATCTGGAGGTAGGTGGCCAGCCCCGGCAAGGTGTTATGATGTCATCACAGATTTTTCTGTATTTCGTGTGTAATCCTAAGCACCCAGTTTTTGCATTGTCAAAGTTGCTTCTTAATCCGAGAGAGCTGCTGGGGCTCCGTCCAACACATTCATGCTCTAGGTGGGAAGCAAGAAGGAGGAAAAGAGCCAAAAGAGCTCATTTTTGCTACAGATGCATTCTTAACAAACTCAGAAAATGTCAGTTTACATATCATTGGCCATCTCTAACAGGAAGGGGGGCAGGGGAAGATGAATTTTACCCAGCAACATGGCCTTTAGAATTAAAATAGAGTGTGTTACTAAGGAAGGAGAGGAGAGGCTGAGGCTAGATTGTCAGGAGGAGCCTAGAAAAGGCAAAAGGCATGCAAGTGAGGTTTCTGGAGATGGCTCACTGCTTTGCATGGCTACAATGGGTAAGCTCTGAATTGCAGAGCCTTCAGAGATTTTTATCTCAGGGTCGCTTCTTGCTACTGACATGCCTTTCTTGTCACTAAAACATAGTCTAATGATTCCTGCAGATTTATTTTCTGTGGATAAACAAAGATGTACCATCATATAGTAATGCTATGTAGACAACTCACTGATTTCATAATCCCTGATAATGATTTACAGAATTCCTAGATTTATACAAGTAATTTCCAGCCCTCTGAAAGTCACAAATAGGGATCTGTAAACCTCCATTTGTCACAGGCTAATTGCTGTAGGATAAGAAAGCGGAGTTAGAATAAATTTACAATCAGGGAAAGCATTCTTTCTAGGATAGCTGACCACTGTCTGGTAACTAAGGGTCATAAACTCTGAATGGACAATTTATTTTAGGTGCAAGGATAGAAAATAAAATATTGACTGGTTTATCTATACAAAACTTCAAAACTAAAGAGACCTGAGGCAGATAATTTTTCCCTTGACAAAACCATGCTAACTTATGAAACGAGAATTATTGTCTTAAACTTTTAATGAACTTATGGAGCTAGTAACAGATAATGAATGTTCAGTCAGGTTCTAGTCTTAATTGAAACACATGTAAACATTTCTGCTGTAACTCTTTATTGATTTATGACTTGAATTAGTGTCTTAAACTTGCTATGAACTTACGGAAAAATATTAGAAAACCACACAATCAATTATCCTGAGAAAATGTAAAAATTAAGAACGGCAATAAGGGAAGGATTTTTTTTTATTCTCTCAGTAATGTCAGAGCTTCTTTTTCACCCAGAAAGAGTGAGTTTTGTTTTGTTTGTTTTAAATATTTGAGCTAGCTTGTCGGAGCTTTTGCTCCATCCACCAAAATGTATATATATAGCATATATATTGTATATATATTGTGGAGTTGATGAGACAGGTGGTTGAGCCCAATCAGAATGTACATGGCTATGAGTGTGTGCTGAGTGTGTATGTGCAAGCTGCTTGTGTAAAAGAATCTCTTTACCTTCTTTGCTTGTCTCCTGGTTCACAAAGAGCTAATGAGTTCCAGGCCTCTTGCCTAGCCAGCAAGGACCATTTGAGCTAGAGAGAAAAGAGCCTGGCAACTTGTTACCAACAGGAGTTTATTACCAGAAGCCAGCAGCATGTAGCCATAAAATAGTAAGAAACCAGCACTTGTTAAACGCAAATAGTAAGATCATAAGACCAGGGACCATGAGTCTTTAGCCTTCGTTGGACTCTGTGTTTCACCTCAGTATCCCGCACTGGAGGCCATTGTCCCTGCTTCCGTGTCCATTTAAGTTGCCTTGCTCTGGACCAGGGAATTCAAGTGCAGGATGGTTGGACACTGGCTACTGTGGGCATACTCGGAATGGGAAGCTCTATCTGGTATCTCAGAAGTACCCACAGGTTTTGCTCAGCCATGCTGGCTCCAGGTCCACCCTTTACCTTGTATGCAAACAACTTTCTATGTTTTTCATTGGGTGTGTGTGTGGGGGGGTGCATATGTGTTCATATATATTCACGTTTAATATCTTCATCTACTGCTACCCCTGTTATTTACTAAGACAGTGTCTTTTGCTGAACCTGGACCATGGAGGGTTGGCACATCTAGCTAATCAGTTTGCTCTGAGGATTCCTATATCTCCCCATGAGTACTGAGATTATAGGCAAGCTGCCTGATGCTAGATAGGGGTCTTAGCTACCCTCTCATTGTTGTGATAAACTATTCTGATTAAAGCAACTTAAGGGAGAAAGGGCTTATTTTGGTTCACAGTTCCAGATAGAGAGAGCCTTTTGTAGCCAAGAAGATGTGGTAGCAGTCAGGGAAGGTGTGGCTGTCAGCAGGGAAGGCATGGCAGCCATCAGGAAAGGCGTGGCTGCCTGCAGGGAAGGTGTGGTAGCAGGTGCATGAAGCTGTTTGTCATATTGCATTCTCATCCAAGAAGCTGAGAATGATCAGGAAGTGAGACCTGGCTATGAAATCTCAAGGCCCACCTCTAGTGACCCACTTCCTTTAGCAAGACTCTACTTCTTAAGGGTTCCTCAACCTTCTGAAATAGATCACCAATGGGGGACTGAGTGTTCAAACATGGGAGCCCACTAGGGGCGCTCCACATCAAACCGTACCATCCAGCCTAGCTTCCATAAGCCCACGGGCATCTCCTGCTATAAAGTGCACCTGTCCATTGCTCTCTGCTTCCTGAGTAGGACAGTCTCACTAACTAGCCCAGTCTGGCCCAAAACAAGATATGATCAGCTGCTTCCAGCTTCTTTTACCTTGAATGCCCCATATCTCTTGGTCCTGTCCATCCTCTGGGCTGTCATCCATTCAGTGCACAAGCCTTCTTCCTATACCTCTCACACCCAGGTTCCCCTTGCCTTACAGGGCTTTTGTTTAAGTCTCCTTATCCTGTACCTGCAAGGCTGTACCATTGAATCATGAGCCAGAATAACCTTTTCTGTCTTAAGTTGCTTTAGTCAGCGTATTATATAACATCAGTAAAAGAAACTAAGGCACATGGGTTCTGGGATCTGAACTCAGGTCCTCACTGAGTCACCTCCCCAACCCTTGCTGTACAATCGGGAACAGGTTATTTTGGAGCTTCAGTCTTCCACAACTGTAATTGAGAACAATGACAACATTTTAGTCATAACGGTGGCCCAGGCGGAACAAATCATTAGGGTTTTTCTTCTGGAATGAATACTTGATTGAAGCCTGAGCCTAAGAACAGTTTTTAGCATGTCATTAACACTTAGTGCACAGCAGACACTGCTCTGCAAAGAATGATGGTGTTTAGAGGGAAGAATATAAATTCTCGAACAATCGAGATGTAGATCTAAATGCCCGCCTGGCAGTTTACTAATGGAAGAGCTTTAAGTGTGCTTCTCAATTTTGCCGAGCCTTAATTTTCTTTAAACAAAAGATTTATTTTTAAATTATGTGTGTATGTGTGACTGCCTGTATGGGTGTATGCAGATATCTGTGGAGGCCAGAAGAGGATATATATCCCTTTCCTGGAAACTACGGTTACACAGGGAGCTGTGAGCAACCCAGTGTGGATGGTGGGGGCCCATGTGCATGCTCCTAACTGCTGGGCCACCTCTCCAGATCCCAGCCTTCAGTTTCCATTTTCAAATGAAAAGTGGGTGCCTCAGCAGTACCTGTTGTTCTTAAAGAATAGCCCCCATTAGTCTGATCACCATAAGGCCTACAATGGTCTGGCAGCTGCCCCTTGTCTCTGGGTCCTGTCCCCAGCCCAGTGCATAGGCCTTCTTCTAGGCCTCTCACAACCAGGCTCTCCCAACCTTATGGTCTTTGTCTCTCCCAGCCCTCCAAGACCTTGCTCCTGATTGGGTCTGAGCAAGTGAATGTCCTGTCTCCGCACCACTGCTGATCTCTGCAGTGTCGCCCCCTGACTCCCTTCATAGCAGTTATTCTGATCTACCTGCTTGTTGAGTGTCTGCCCACTTTGAATACAGGTTCATTTGGGAGACATCCCATCTGTCTTTTTGCCTCAGTGCCTTCCTGGCACTTACCTTTCTGGGACGCCTTAAACAGCCAGGATTTAAGGGATAATGTGCACATAAATGACCAGACAGAGCCTTGAGTACCTGAACACACACATCACAGAAAAGGGCCCTGTGGGATCCGAGGACAGAGTATAGATGGATGGGGGAACCACTTTGCCTCTTAATTGAAGTGTTCATGGCTTCCCATTTTTAATGGCAGCAACAAGCTGCACAACTCTAGTTTCTCCACCAAGAGAAATCTCATACATTCTATGTCACATTGCCATGGGCACAGACACTCCAGAATCATCATTTCCTAAATTTTATTTTGAAACCATGGCAATTAGTAGATGCCATGGAGATCTTGTGATTTAGCACATCAGTGCCAACCTACATGTTACCCAAGTTTAGTTTAAAAAATGTTTAAAGCCCAATTTAATCTAATCTCCCTTCCTTGTGATGCATTCAGTTTTTAGGTAGTTGTGCCCTGGGTGGGAGTGTGAAGCCTCCTCCATGGTCCAGTAGTAAGAAGTCATTGAATGAATGGATGGGGTTGGAAGTCAGTGAATGAATGAATGAGGTTGGAAGTTATTGAATGAATGAGTGGAGTGGGAAGTCATTGAATGAATGAATGGGGTGGGAAGTCATTGAGTGGATGGGGTTGGAAGTCAGTGAATGAATGAATGGGCGTTCTGTGCACTTTTGTTCATGAAGGGCCATCCTAAAAATAGCTAAAAATAGCTACATCACTATGCTCCAGGTACTTCAGTTCCCTGTGCCCCAGTGCCTGCAGTAGCTCAGAGGAAGGCACCATTTAGAGACTTGGTGCAGCTTCCACTGTCTGTCTATAGAGAGACCTCACTGTTTCCCACTTCACTCATAGATTTAAAATCTTAACCTAATCAGATGGGTGCACTTCTGACATGCACAGTTGCTTTCGCCATTTCAGATTCAACAAAGGCTGAGTCAGTGTCGGTAACTCCTGGTCCGACACACTGGTTCCCCTTGGAGGTTCTGTTTCACTCGCCTGAGGAAGGGCATGTAGGAATTGAGAAGCACCATCTTGATGCCAGCTACTGAAGTGGTTGGATTTGCTGGGGCTCTCATGGTAGGAGGTTTGTAGGTTGCTGCCATCTGGGTTTAATTCTTCGGTGTCAGAGGCTCCTCAGACACTGTCTGCTTGGGGCATCCTTTGGGGAAGCTCCAATGATCCTGAGTGAACTCTGCGATGTTACAGAAGTCGTCTTATTACTGTGCTCGGAAACTTTCCCTTTCCTTTTTTAAAAAGAAAAGATTCATAAATGCTGGGATATTTCAGACATGCTGAGAATAAAATAACAAACACCCATGTACCAACTCTCCAGATTTAACAAATGGTAACATTTTTGTCACATTTATTTCAGATTTTTAGAATATAAATAAAGATGTCACTGAAGCCTGTCAGCCCCTCTCTCACCACAGGAAATGGCCAATCAGAAGCTGAGTAAACGTGCTTTCCCTGAGACCCACAGAGACCTTGTGTTAGTGGCTTGTGGTGGCTGCTTTTAAATTAAATTAAAACAATTACTTTTTATTTTTAAATTAAAAACATTTTTATTTTTATTTCTCTGTGTGTGTCTTCATGTGTATGTCTCTCTCAGTACGTGTGTGTGTGTGTGTGTGTGTGTGTGTGTGTGTGTATGTCTTGGTGGGTATGTAAAAGTGCATGTGTGTGCATGTGTATATGTCTGCTTGTGTGTATGTCTGTGTGTGCATGTGTGTGTCAGTACATGTGTGGATGAATGTGTGTATATCTGTGTGTGTGTGTGTGCCTCTGGAGCTGGAGTTCTCAGAATTTGAAACAGGCAGCTCACAACTGCCTATAATTCCAGCAGTTGGGGATCTGCAGACCCTGGGTTCTGCATTCTGTGGATACCTGAACACATGTAGCATATGTCACATGTATGTATAATTGAAAATAAGAATACATCTCATGGAACCTCTTTAACATAGTTATTCACCCAAAACTTTTTTGAACGGAAAATTTGCTCTTCGCTTCTTAAAAGAATCCAATTTCTAACCTAAGGACAGAAGATATCACCTTTAACCTTTGGCCTTTAGATATCGACCCATTTGGAACACATTTTGCATGCGTTGTGAAGTAGGGAGTGAAGTGTGCCTGATCTTCGTGCAGGCGCTGTTTCTCGAGCGTTTCTGACTGGAGCTCCTCCCCTCTTCCCCCCGCCCCCCCACCTCACAGTCACCAGTGGGTCACGTGAGGTCGCAGTGCTGAGCTGCACTTTGTCCCAGTGAGCTGTTACTTCCTTTCTGCGCACCTCTTTCCGGCCAGGTCTCCTTTACACTGACACACTGCTCTCTCCTGAGGCTTTGCTCCTTTGAGGGTAAGCCCACATCCCTTTATAGTAACTTTCTTTTTCACTTCTATTCTTTTATGTTTAGATTTACATTTCACACACTCTGTCTCACAATCTAGAAAATTTTCCATTGATAATTAAAAACTGTTGTAGATTTAGTGACATATGGCAAATTAATGCTTGGTAAGAAACCCCTCTGAGGGAATTATTGTTTTTGCTGTATTGATGTTTGAAAGCATTATCAATTTTTATTTTCTCTCAGCATTTATCCTGAGTTATCCTGGATAGATACTTTTATGTAAGCGATGGTGCTTTCTGGGAATGGTTTCTTTCTAATGTTTTTTTCTTAAACTATGTCGGTAACATTTTCTTTGTCCTGTAAGGTAGCACACATATGAGTTCTTGGTATTAGGCATCATTGAGAACCGTTATTTTGCCTCTCTGGTACAACAGCATGAGTGTACATATGACTGTGAGGGTCAGAGTGGCTTCTCCACTGTGCTATGGGAATCATCCCAGGGGCTTCATTTATTTATACGTGCACTTGGCAAAGATGAATCAGATGGTGCTCTGGCCACATACAACTTCATTATTTTCAATATATATCAGCAAACACACAAGTCGTAACCAGTATCAGAAGTGATGCAATGATGGAGTAATGGAGAAGACTCAGGAAGAGAGGGGGTTAGGGGAGCTGGACAGGCCCAGCACCTCAGAACAAGGAGCTGCACCGGCTGTCTTAGAGAATGAGATGCTAAGGCAAGCAATGTTTGGCTTTGCATAGGCTATGGGCAGAACACAGCACTCAAACAAAGCTGGAGACAAGTTAAAACAAACAGATATTTATCTGTTCATTGTCAGTCCGTGTTCACAGACAAAATCTTAGCTTAAATTAGTGCTCGCATGTGCATGCATGTGTGTGTGTGTGTGTGTGTTTTGAGGAAATGACATTCCCTAGGCAGTGATGCTCTAGGATCCACACCTAGTGACATGAAGAGAGAGGGCTATAGTTGAGTTTCTCTGGAAACAGACTCCATGGCAGATTGAGTGCAGATTTACCTGGGACACTGGCCAGTGAGGGGCTCGGATATACCGAAGGAAGAAGACTGGCACGGAGGGGTGTGCTATCAGGTCAGATAACAGACGGGCTGCTGAAATGGCCCACAGGGCTTCTCTCAGCATCGGAGTAAAATATACACGTGAGAATTAGCCCTGCCAGTGTAGGAGAGAGCTGAGGGAGTCACACTCTGTGCCTGCTGGGGCGGAGGCGTGAACACGGTCTCTTTCTGCAGACCACTCCAGGGTGAGAAGGAGCATGCGGATCCATCCCTAGGCAATCTGTCTCTCACACATGGGCCCAGAGGGATGCTTTCTGACCAGGATGTGTGCTGAAGTCAAGCTGACTTTGCTGAAATGGCAAGTGAACATAAGATGCATCAGGTAGGACACTGACGATGTTCAAATCTGTTGTGAGGCTTGAGTGTGTAAAACATCAGAGTGTAGTGAAGCAGGTTAATGGGGCCTCTGAAGAAAACCAGGAAACAAGGTTTGAACCAAGAACATGGTGAACGGGACATTCACGATGACTCATCTGGCAAACAAGCTTGCTGGCAAGCCTGGTGGGTGGAAGAATAAAGTATTAAATAAATAAACTAATAAACAAACAAACAAATAAACAAAACAAACCACACATAGAGTAAATAGGGCATTTCTGGAGAGCTACAGGCAGGCTGGGCGTTTGTTAGGTCTTTTCTGGGCATTGTGTTACTTTAGCTGAAGAATGATCCAGAAATGATCCAGAGGTTGGCTGCCTCCCCCGCCCCTGTTTTTATTTATCCTCACCCTATATTTTGCATGAAGAGATGGAGATTGGGCCAGTAAGGGCCACAGGCTAGTGGGGATTGAAATCAGCATCAAAAGTTAGATTTAGATCCAAATGTAGATTTAAATCTATTACCTTTAGATCAAGTAATACGTGTATAAGCCTGTGGCATAGAAAAGCTTTCTTATAAACGAAAGCTGGTGCCTTGAGAATAGAGAGTAAACAGTTTGTCTGATCATCCTTAGCATCTCCAGCAGTGTTTTCAGGGAGGATAATTTTAATTTATCATGAGGCACCGCCTACAGTAAAGGCGGTGCTGAGCCCTCCCACACCAATTAGCAATCAAGAAAATGTCCATGGACATGTCCATGGGCCAGTCTGATAGAGACAATTCATGAACCAAGGTTTCTTTCTTTCTTTCTGTTTTTTTTAGGAGACTCTATGTCAAATAGACAATAAAAATTATCCAGTGCAGGAAGCCATGGCTTAAATAGACCAAATTCTTAAATTTTTATATCCTTTTCCTTGGTTAACTCTTTTTTATTTTCTATATTCTTTTTACATTCCAAATGATTTACCCTTTCCTGGTTTCCCCCTCCCCATAAGTTCCATGAGCCCTCCTTCCTCTGCCCATTCCCCAATCAACCCCCTCCCACTTCTGTGTCCTGGTAATCCCCTACATTGTGGCATGAAATAAGGACACATGCTCCACTATGTTCATAGCAGCCTTATTTATAATAGCCAGAAGCTAGAAAGAACCCAGATGTCCCTCAACTGAGGAGTGGATACAGAAAATGTGGTATATTTACACAATGGGATACTACTCAGCAATTAAAAACAATGAATTCATGAAATTCTTAGGCAAATGGCTGGAACTGGAAAATATCATCCTAAGTGAGGTAACCCATGAACACACATGGAATGCAGTCACTGATAAGTGGATATTAGACCAGAAGCTCTGAATACCCAAGACACAATTCACATATCAAATGATTCCCAAGAAGAAGGAAGGAGAGGGCCCTGGTCCTTAGTTAACTCTTAAAGCGGTTTGCACGCTGCATTCCATTCGGGAGACGGCATTCCAGCAGGACGTGCACATTCATGTCTCATTGGTCCAAATGCTATCAGCCCAGTCACTAAGACTGTCCTCTTGGCTTGGAGCAGTGATTTTCAGCAAGGGGCAACATCGCCTCCCTTATCCTCAAGGGCGAAGTCTAAAGATATTCTTGACCTTCACAACTGGGGTGTATGGTGGTGGTTTCTGCTAGGATCTAGCATGCAGGGACCTTGGCTGCTGCAAGATATTCTCCAGTGTCTAGGACAGTCTTTGCAGCAAAGACTCATCCAGTCCAAAATACCTGAAGTGCAGAAATTATCACGAGGCAGGAACTTAGTCCCAGACTCCACCAGAAAGGCACAAACACATAAAGAGATTGGGGTCACCATCGGCATGGAAGGGACACGGAAACTGTGTGGAGCTCCAAGAGGCTCTGCCACAACAGGACCTTGCATGCTATTTGGAGCTTGAGGTCGCAGGAGACACATGCAGCTCCTTGCTGTCAGACAGAGCCACTGCCTGAACGGGCCATCGGTCTGACCCAGACTGGCATTTCTTACCCCCGTCGGGCTTGCCTCTAGACACTGGGGATAAGACGTCACTCTGGCAGAAGACCGTCAGGATTAATTGATGGTGAAGTTGTGTCCCACTTTAACCTCAGTCTTTTATGCAGTTGAGAGCTGCAGACCTGTTGGAGCGGGCCTGGCATGGAGGTTGCTGTGCATAAGTCTGTGAACTAGCTGTGGACTCTTGGCAAACATGTGGGAAGGAAGATTATGCCTTTCTCAGTGACCCACTGAGTTTAGTTAGGGTTGTTTGCAAGAGGGGATTATTCTCTAGAGCATGGGTGACCACCCACCCCTTTCCCAGGGGTCATTAACTTTCTATGGCTATTCAGAGTGAGGTGTGGCTTTCGAAGCCTATCCCCACCCCTTTCCTTCCCCACCCTCAGATGATTGACAGGCCCCATCTTGTGCTGGTCTGGTGCAGGAAACCACAGATGCTATGAGTTCTTGAGTTCAATCACCATGTCATGTGCAGTGTTTGAAAGCCCTCTGCCCCAGGCCACAGCTCTCTTCCCGCTACTCTCCCCTGTCACTCTTGTTTTAGCGAGGAGTCAGGCAGGGACCCAGGGAGTTGTAATGCAGAGACTGTGTCACCAGACAGAGATAGACCAAGTGCTGAAAGCCAGCTGTAGATTATAGGAGGAAATGACCTCACAGTTAACATGTTCACATAGATGCTTCCCCCGGCAGGTGAGACTTGAACTGCCCTTTGCAGAGTGGGTTAGATTTACACATACAGTCTGTGCGATGCTCAATTTTAACTGTCAACTCAACACAACTGAAAATCACTTGAGAGTCTTAAGGAGGAATTACGTAGATCAAGTCGACTCAAGGGCATGCATAATTCAGATTTCTATTACTGTGATGAAACATCATGACCAAAAGCATCTCAGGAAAGGAAAAGGTTTATTTCACTCACATCTCCATATAAAACTTCATCCTCAAAAGCACTCAGGGTAGGAACTCATACCGGGCTGGAACCCAGAGGCAGGAGTTGATGAATCCATGGAGGAGTGTGGGAAATTGGCTTGCTCCTCACGGCTTGCTCAGTTGGCTTTCTTAAAGCACGGCGGCAAAAGACTGCAATTTCACTGGTGGCCCTGCTCACAGTGGGCGGCAAGCCTTTCATATCACTAATTAAAAAAAAAATCTCTACAGCCCCATGTTAGAGGGCCTTTTCCCGTGACTATAGCTTGCATTAAATTGGAAGCTGATGTGAAAATAGCAAGCACAACATGCCTGTGGAGGATTGTCACGAAGACGTATGATGACCTGGCCTATTGTGGGTGGCACCATTCCCTAGGCAGGTGATTCCTAATTAGATAAGGCAGGAGAATGCTAGATAGAAGTGACCAAGTAGGCAGCATGGATGAACTTTCTTGCTGTCTTTGACTGTGGCTGTAATCAGCTACCTCGAGCTCCTGTTGTATGAGTTCCCCACAGGACAGACTGCAACCCATAACTGTGAGTCTGATAAACACTTTCTCCCCACAGTTGCATTTGGTCAGGGTATTTTATCCCGGCAATAGGAATGCTGGTGGTACACACGCATCATAAAGATGTTGGCTAGAATTAATTGAACACCTAATGTGTGCCAGATACTATACTTACAATGTATGCTAGGTACTATATCTATATTAGTTTTAACTCCTATAGTGTTCCTGGAGACAGACTCTATGTTCCCCACTGGACCATTGAAAAACAAGCCTGGAGACACTGCAGGAAGTGACCCTTCTGAGTTCTGGGTCCCCACCCAGAGCTCTCACTGAAGAGCTTCTTGCATTTCAAAGAACTTGGGACCAGCATCTCGCCTAAAGGAACTCTCCTGGCTTGTTCAAAGTGAGGCTTTTATATAATAATTTAGCTTCGGGGAACAGGCACAGAGAATGAATAATCTCTTCACAAAAGAATTTGTCATTTTATTGAACCTTTACAGAAGATTCTCCTTAATTATCAAGCCTACACCCCACCCAAGACATGGGAAATGTGATTCAAATTTTATTAAGATTTGCTTTGTGTCCTTCCCCCTGGAATTCCTACTCTGCATTGTGTCTTTTGTATAATGAAATTGTTCTGGGTTGTTGGATGAATTAGCTGGTTAAAAGCTAGCTTGTGATACTGGGGATGCTTGGGAGAAGAGAGGCCTAAACTTTCATTTCCTTTTCGTTATGATGAAGGTGCTAAGAGTCATTCTTTGCTGTTAATTAGCACCATTCGCCTGGGCAGCCAGCTGCCCTGTGTTGTGAGAGAAAGCTGCTTTGGCTCAGGTAGAGGCAGACGAGGAGGGCTCATGGGAAGTGCATAGCAAAGCCTCTGGACAGTTGAGGTTAAAGGGAAGATTCCAGGCTGTGGCAGCTCCTGAAGAACACTGGGTGTCCCAACCAGAGCAGCGTAGGGCCAGCAGGTTTGTCCACACTCTCACGTCTCTCAAGTTAGAATCCTCTATACATTTACCTCCCACAGTTCTGCCCTCCCTCAGCTCTGTCCCCCCACATGTGTGTTCTCTCAGCTACATCCCCCACACCTTTGTGACCCACATTGTGTGTTACCCCCACAGCTGCTCCTTAGCCTCTGCTATGGCTTATAGAAGCAGATATAAAAAGAACAAGTGGCAGATGGGTGACAAATGTGTGCTTATTTCTGTGTGTGTATGGTTTACCTGTGGTATGTGAACCAATTTTTATGTGGTTTTGTGATTGGAAGTGGCTTGTGTGTGCCATTAGTGTGAGGGTTTGAGTGCGACATGAGTGCACAGTACTGATATACTTTGTGTGTTTGGGAATCCATATTTTGAATGTGTGTGATGTGGATTACTATGTGAGTGTGTGTGTGTGTGTGTGTGTACGTGTGTGTTAGTATATATGTGTATGTATGTGAGTATGTGTGAGTGTGAGTGTGTGTATGTGTGTGTTAGTATGTGTGTGTGTGTGTTTGTGACAATTTTTGTGAGTATGGTATAAATGTATGTGGCTTTCGGGACACTACTGGCTTGGTGTGGGGTGATGCAGACACTTCCTTCACCTCTGTAGATGAGAGGGTGGTACCTAGTGCCAGTAACTGTCCCTAGAGTAACTAAGTGCTGGAGCATGTCCTCCATGAGTCCTCCCCTGCATCTCCATGGGTTCCTGTATCCCAAGCTGCTGCCCCTCTGTGCAGCCTTGGGCAGCCATACCCTGTTCTGACCTCTAGTGGAGAGGAGACTCAAAATGTGTGTTTATTTATATGTGTGTATGATTTCCACATATAAAGCAATCCACATCACACTCTTAAAGCCATCTTTTAGAAGGAGTTTTAAAAGAACAAGACTGCCTACCCGAATGAAGTTTACAAAGTCACATTGCCTGAGGAGGAGGGGCCAGGCAAACAAGGGAGCACCCACGGTTTGGAGCAGCCTACTAACTCCTGCTGTGGAGGTACATCCACCTGTAGCAAGGTGAGGAGTCATCCCAAATACACTCAGGCCTGGTGAGTAGGGCCATAGGCTTTTCACTTCTACACACTTTAGTGTTATAGTCAGTCAGCAAACCCTGGTCACTGGTATTAGCAAATGTCTCCTTACATGATAGATACTGTGTTAACTCCAAGCCTATAGACCAGAAACAGGTACATCTTCAGCCTGAGTGGGGAAAATCCAGGGAAAATAACAGTGAATGGACTGTGAGAGAGGTCAGGCCCAGAGGAGGAGCGGGGGAGTTTCCTGGAGGAGGAGACTCTTGCTTGGTGTTTAAAGGACTGGTTGGAATTGTCTAGGTGAGGGACATTTGCTGACAGTTGGCAGGTTTTGGTGGGATTTACCCCTGGGGAGGCCAGGGGTGCTTCCAAGTCTCCTGCAGGATTGGTTCCATGTTAGACCTCCCTCTCTGCTCTTACACACCTGTCTGGTTGTGCTGGTAAGAGCTGGTCCCCACTAGAGATGGGGAGCTGTGAAGGGTGAAGCCATCCATCCATCTATCCATCCATCTATCCATCCATCTATCCATCCATCTATCCATCCATCCATCCATCCATCCATCCATCCATCCATCTATCCATCCATCTATCCATCTATCCATCCATCCATCCATCGATCCTTCCATCTATCCATCCATCCATCCATCCCTCTATCCATCCATCCATCCATCCATCCATCCATCCATCCTTTCCATAACTTCCACATTCATCTTAAGCCCTGCATTTGTGATGTCAGGCTCAGGGACCATGGGTGGCAATTAGGTCAGAGGGCCAAATGAGACTAAGGACTCCTCCGCTTCACAAGAGCACTGCAAGCAGGTTCCAGTTATGAACCAGGAAGTGTGTCCTCCCCAGAGACCACACCCACTGGCACCTTGACTTTTTACCTTTACAACTTTGATAAAACATAATTCTAGTTTATTTTTTTTTTTAAAAAAGCCCAGTGTATGGTGACTTGCCTTATAGCATGGATGGCAGAGGAAAGCCTTCTAGGGGACATGAGCTTAGAGCAGCTGCAAGCATCTGGGTGTTTGTCTGGGAGGATAGCAGGATTGTGGAAGGCTTAGGAAGGGGCGGATAAGTGGCTGGCTCCAGAGACAGGGAGACTCTTGAACTGCTCTTAGTCTTGATCAGAGATCAGTTGGTGAGTAACACACTTTGTCTAAAGGTCATCTTGGCTCCTGTGTAGCCAAGTAAGGAAATAAGGCAGAGCTGGGCAGATTTCATGTAGGGACCTGTTATTACATGTGATTAGAAAGGAAGATTTAGATCAGTTAACTGAATGCACAGGACAGGATCTTCTCTATCCACAAGAAAGACAGGGGAGGGCAGCGGAGTGCCCACTGTTTATCATGGCCACCGAGGCCATGGATGCGCTCTCATTATTTAAATCTCCAGTCAGATTAGCCTGGTGCATGAGAAGCTGAGCAGCTCACTTTTGCTAACTAAGCGGAAATCTCCAGGAGCTCAAATTGTGATGCTTGAGCTGGTGATGTGACATCCACTTAGATGACAGGTCATGGGGACAAATGGCTGTTATCTCCATGTCATGTCTCCTTCCTGGAATAAAAGGATGTCATGAGTTGACTTATGCCACCCTCAAAAATATGTGCCAAATTCCCAACCCCTGGCATCTCAGAATGTGATCTTGTTTAGAGACAGGGTGTTCAGTAGCAGCCTACTAAAGTGATTGTTATTTATTTTAAAAGGGGAAAATTGGATAGACATGCACAGAGAAAAGATGATGGGCAGAGATGCCAATAATCTCTCTTTCTCCATATATCTCTTTCTGTCCATTATATGCCTTTCATCTATCTATCTATCTATCTATCTATCTATCTATCTATCTATCTATCTATCTATCTATCTATCTATCTATCTATCATCACCATCTATTTATTTGTCTATCTACCTGTCTATCTACCTGTCTATCTATCTATCTATCTATCTATCTATCTATCTATCTATCTTTCTATCTATCTTTCTATCTTTCTATCTTTCTATCTCTCTATCAATCTATCTATTGATCATCTATCTATCTATCTATCTTTCTTTCTATCTTTCTATCTCTCTCTCTCTCTCTATCTATTGATCATCTATCTATCTATCTCACTATCTGTCAACCATTCTCCTAGGGGTTGAATCTAGAGCCTTAGGCATTCTGGGCAAGTGGTTTACACTTAAGGCATATGGCCAATCCCACAACCCTATTGTGATTTTGAGGCAGGGTCTTGCTCTGTAGGCCAGGCTGGCCTCAAATTCCTGGAAACTCTTGATCACATTGCAGATGTGAGCTAACTGTTGTTTCTGTTATAGTATAAATGACTGTAAGCCAAAGAGTAGGGAGACACATGGGATAGATCATCCTCCAGTCTCTCCATTAGGAAGTGACCTCCCAAGACCTTGATTGTGACTTCCAGAACTATTAAGATAACGCATTTCTGTTGTTCAAATTGCTAAGGTAGTGGTGTCGCATTAACCATACAAGTGGTCAGGAGTGGGGAGGTCTGATAATGTTCAGAGGGACCCTTGACCTCCGTGATTCAAGAGAGGGAGTGCTTGTAGCAAATAGCCTTTTAGTTACCGCCTTTCCCTGGAAGCAGCAGGGAGAAGTCCACCGACCCTGAGTGAGTGAGTGTCCCTGAACATGTTCCCTGGACTGGCAGCATCAAACATGCCCTGGGAACACAAGCCTCAAGCTTTCCCAAGATCTCTTGACTGAGAAATTCTAGGTGATGCCAATGTGAGTTTCAGTTTGAGAGCCACTAGCTTCGGGTGTATGAGACCTTAGAGAAGGCTTCTGTGCTAGCCAGCTCTCCAGGGCTTTAGCAAAATACCCTAGAGAAATGATTTAAGGGGCGGAAGGTATACTTTAGTTCCTTTCAGTCAACATTGTGGTGGAGATACATGGTAGACTGGAGAAGCCAGGAGGAAGGGGCAAGGTCCCCACATCCTGAAGGGCGTACAGCAGAGGCCTGCTTCCTCTGACTAGGGCTCAGCTCCTAACAGCCAACCTCCCTGTTGGGTTGCCAGCTGGAGGCCATGCCTTCCACACTCAGGCTTCCTGGAGGGCAGTTCACATGCTGTCATGAGGGAGATGAACCCTGAGACATGCCTTGAAGTTTGAGTTGGGCTTTGACAGGAAGCCAAGGAGAAGGCTGCTCAAGATGGCGGGCCTGTGGCGAGCAGTGTGAGAAGGGAGGATGCAGCCAAGATGCCATTTGGAGGCGTGTATTTGGCGGCCAGGGTGTGGTCATACAGCACAGAGGCAGGGAACACTTTCAGGACGACTGTTACAGGAGAGGGCTTTGGTGTGTGGTGTGTGATTCTCCTTCATGGGATCTGTTCTGATGCTTCTAGCCAGACACCCGACAAATGAGTACAGCTGCTCCCTTTTACTCCCCTCTCTCCCTCTCTCCCTCCTTCTCTCTCTCCTCCTCCCTCCCCTCTTTCTTCTTCCTACCTCCACATTTCCTCTTTCTTTACACAGGTTCTCACATAGCTCAGCTGGCCTTGACCTGTCTGTGTAACCTTGACCTCTCAGTCCTGTGGCATCACCTCCCAAGGGCTGTGATCACAGGCACATATGTCTACACACCGCTCTTGATCACTCTTTATCAGAGTGGAGGTTTCATGCTCTCTGTGCTTTTCAGATAAACCAGGGAAGGTGAAGGTATCACCTCAATGCCAGGAGAAACATAGACTTTGGGAATCCTTAAGATTTCCAAGAGCCAACAAAGCCCTGTGTAGATATGTCTGTCTCCCAAGTCAAATAACTCCTTTGATCTTGGTTCACACACTAGCCAGTCTGTTCTCCCTGATGCATGGCTATGTCAGATCTGAGCCAGTCTTGACCCATTTTCCTGAATTCCCCATAATCACTGACCCAGCCTTAAGTCACAGACCGCCTCTGTCTCTGAGGTCATATGACTCTGTCAGATGGAACATAGTCCTTTCTGTCTGCGTGCACTACTAACTTTAGCTCTTCTGGTGGCCTAGCCTGAAGAAACTGTCCATTTCTGCCACAGTCTGCACTCTTTCTACAGGGGCGCTCAGTAGCTGGGTTTTGCTAGTTTGTTTTGCCTGGACATCAGGAGAAAGTAGGCCTATATGCCTTGAATGTCTTTGCTCAGTGACACAAAAGGCAGGAGATAGGATGTGTTTTTGTGAGCTGGGCAGTGATTGCACACACCTTATATCCTAGCACTTGGGAGGCAGAGGCAGGCGCAGAGGCAAAGACCAGACCAGCCTGGTCTACAGAATGCGTTCCAGGACAGCCAGGGCCACACAGAGAAACCCTGTCTCGAACCCCCCCCCCCCAAAAAGGATGTGTTTTTTGTCTGCATTGCCTGTAGAGGGTTGCTGAGCCAGAAAGCACTGATCCCATGCTGTGGTTCATGGCCAGGTGGCTACATCTAGAGAGAATGGGGACAGATCGGGCCAGCAGTGGCCGAGATTTGACTGAGCACATAGGGTTGTACAACTATTCCTGTTTCTGGACCACACAGGCTTGTGTTCACACTCCCCTGTCTGGCACCTGGGCTCAGTGTCTGAGTATTTCAAGTACACAGTAGATTCCTGTCCCTTTTGCAGATTTGGAAACTGAGGCTTGGAGAGTTATGAAGCTTGTTCAAAGGCATCGCTCTCTGGGGAACTGTCCACCTCTCCCTTCTCATGCTCATTCTTTCTCCCAGCTTATGTCCATCAGAGCATGCATCTCTTCCTTCTGGATGGACTTAAGTGTCTGGATGTCTGTTTTCCTCACCAGGATCTAAGTCCTCTGTCTTCTGGATTCATCATGGTGCCCTGAATGCATGGCATCATAGAATAGTTAGGGGTCTATAATACTTAATAGAATAATAATGGTAGAATGAATGAATGAATGACTGAATGAATGAATCAGTGAGTGAGTGAGTGAGTGAGTGAGTGAGTAAGTGAATGAACTTGGGCCTGTCTAAAAAAAAAAGCCCTGCATTGCTCTCGGCTGACATCTGAGATAAGACCTCATTTGGCAAGTGAACACTTGGCTCTTAGTTGAGCGGCAGGTGGTGGTCTGAGCTCAGGAGAAACCCAGAGAACTGTGCTTTGATAAAGGTGAAGGCTTCGCATAGTGACAACTAGGGACTTCCTAAGGGTCCAGGAGCCTTGTGCAGAGCCTCCTGCTCCTCAGTGGGGAGGACAGGTGATAAACGTGCCTGTTCCTTCACCATTTGCCGAGTTCCTCCATGTTGCTTGATGGCCCAGAGCAAGAATGGCCTGCCTCTGGTGTGTTGCGTCACACCCCGAACCCCTCTTTCTAGATGTGCAGCTATTGGAATGCCTTCTTCTTAAAATCAATCCTGGAACCTTGAAACACCGATACAACACACTAGATCATATCCAACCCCTGATCTTCCCTTCCACTCCTCCCCAATCCTCCTTCTGCCTTCTTCCCAGATAACCCCCCCCCCCGTCAGTTAGTGCTGTCTTTATGGACATGGGTATAGGGCTATTCTCTGGCAGAAGGGTGGGCAACCTACCACAAGCCACACTATGCAAGAAAAATGACACTTGCCTTCAGTGGTCACCAATCACCTATATTGCTCAGGTAGGCATAGGTCTCATGGAGCCCTTCCCTTTCCATGACATAGAGTTGACTGGCTTGACCTTGTACAGGTCTTGTGCTGTCCATGACAATTGCTATGAATTCTTGAGTGCAATGGCAGTGTAATATCCAGATGACACCGTTGGCTGGCAATCTTCCCCGCTTCCAGCGCTTGTAATCTTTCCAGCTCCTCTTCTATGATGCAGCATCCTCTTTCTCAGTCAGTCATACTTCAATCTCCTCCTCTGAAATGGGGATGATGAGGCTAATTATGAGGAAGGAACATGTTAGTTTACATTAAATTTTGCAGGGTACCCAGGAAGTTCTCAGGCTGGTGGCTTTGTTAGAAGATCCAACTACATTCTGAATTTTCATAGTAGAAAAGTCTTAAAATACTCAGTAGAGGTGAGATATGGATCCAAGTTTTTCTGAAGTGTGTCAGAGTCACGTGATGAGATGACAGTATAAATTTATGGAGTAGAATGTTCAGACGGTCACTATTTGTATAGTGTGTCTATAGTCACAGATTATTGTCATAATTTGTCATAAGGGCTCCTGTGTCTTTATGGTCCAGCTGTCATTAACCCAGTAAAGCACAGTTCCTTATTTAGAGGTCATGGGCCTTGGGTTCTTTGTGTATTTGGGTTCTTGTCTCTTTGGCTATGACATGTGCACATGTATGTGTGTATGTGTAGGTATGAGTGTGCATGCATGGAGAGGCTGGAAGCTCATGATGGTGTCTCCCTCTATACTTCTGCATCTTGCTGTTTTGAGACAGGGTCTCTCATGGAACCAGGAGCTTGCTAATTCAGGTAGACTGGTTGGCCAGTGCGCCCCAGGGATCTTCTTCCTAGAGCTGGGGTTATAGGCACATGGCACTGTACCTGGAGTTATGGAGGTAGGGCTGGGGATTTGAACTTGGGTTTTAGTACTTGCAAGGCAAGCATGTTTCCATCTGAGCAATTTCCACACTCAGGTTTTCTTGTTCCATTATTAATTTTTGTGGTTAGTAAGTGTACTGGCTGGTTTTGTGTGTCAACTTGACACAGGCTGGAATTATCACAGAGAAAGGAGCTTCAGTTGGGGAAGTGCCTCCATGAGCTCCAGCTGTGGGACATTTTCTCAATTAGTGATAAAGCAGGAAGGGCCTTGTGGGTAGTGTCATCCCTGGGCTGGTGTTCTTGGGTTCTGTAAGAGATCAGGCTGAGCAAGCCAGGAGAAGCAAGCCAGTAAGAAACATCCCTCCATGGCCTCTGCATCGGCTCCTGCTTCCTGACCTGCTTGAGTTCCAGTCCTGACTTCCTTTGGTGATCAACAACAATGCAGAAGTATAAGCTGAATAAACCCTTTCCTCCCCAACTTGCTTCTTGGTCAAGATGTTTGTGCAGGAATAGAAACCCTGACTAAGACAGTAAGCAAAATAATGGGGCTCATTACATTTTATTTGTGTATGTCATTGTGCTCTGCTTAGATTCACCCCACCTCCCATCCCATCTCCTTGCCCGCCCTTCCACTTAAATCTGCCTTCTTTCATTTCATCATATACATGTATAGTTCTTGATTCCACACTAGGGAAAGCATGGGAGACTTTATTCCTAGCCTGGTGACCTCTTGTTTTCTCCTTTCCATGCTCTTAAAACTTCTACATACAATTTTGTAGTCCTATGTTTGTATGTGTGTGCATGTAGGCATGCGTGAACACACACACACACACACACACACACACACACACACACGCAGGAATATTTGACCTGGAGCTCATCAGTTAGTCTAGCTCCTAGTTGGTCTGTCTCCCCAGCACTGAGGTAATAAGCACGAGGAATATAATAATGCACTTGGAATATTTTTGTGGGTGCTGGTGGGAGAACTCAGGCCCCAATGCTCTGACTGAGTTACATCCTCGGGCCTATAATTTATCTAAAGAGCATCCAGGAACTGTGAAGACTTTCAATCCAGGATGGGGTCAGCTGAGTATCTGATTCCCTGCTCAGAAGCCCCCACTGGACACCAAATGGGAGATCGGCTGGAGAGAAAGAGAGCAAGCGACAGGTCCTAGATGCTGCGAGCTGAGTGTCATTCCGCAGAGACGAGCGAGCATCAACTGTCTACACAGGGAACACAGTGGCTGACGACAGGGCTCCGGATACTATCTTGGAGGGACACAGACAACAGAGACACCAGCAAGTGAGGGGCTACAGCCTGTCGGGCGGTGGTGCCTGGAGGGAAGCAAGGTTGACATCATCAGAAGTGAGCTGATGCATGTGTGTAGCGAAGGCTCCAGACAGCTATGTGGATAGCTGGAAGTGGGCTCTGAGGGGCTTCAGGTACTGCACAGCTGGGTGCAGAGGCAGATGTTGGACACAGCCAAGAAGTCAGCGTGTCTAGGAACATGGGAAGGGCCATTGAAGGAGATCAAAAGACCATGGAGTAGCGGGAAAGGACATGTATAGAATGGGAGAATTCCATGTTTCTTATTTCTTTTTTAAGATTAATTTTAATTTTTAGGTGTGTTTGTATGTGCTGCACATGTGTATATGCCAACATAGTTTAGAAAGGGTGCTTGGACTCTCTGGAGCTGGAATTGTAGGTGGTTGTGAGCTGTCATGGGTATTGGAAACTGAGCCTGGGTCCTCTGGATGTGCAGCAAGAACTCTTGCCACTGAGCCACCTCTCCAACCCCCATGTTTCTTTTTTATAACCGTGGGCTCCTCCTACAACAGTCTCTCAAGTTCAGATCCCTTCCTGGATTCCTTGTTAGCATTATTCTTATTTTATTATCAATTATTATTTTATGTTTGAGCATGTGTGGCTGTGTTGTGTGCCTATGTGTATGGGTGTGTGTGTTGGTGTGTGCCTGTGTGTATTTGTGTGTGCATGTGTATGTGGGTATGTGCATGTGTGTGAGTGTGTGCATGTGTGTGTATGTACATATATGTGTGGGTATGTGCATGTGTGTGTGGGTATGTGCATGTGTGTGTATGTGTGCATGCATATGTGGGTATGTACATGTGTGTGTGCATGTGCATGTATGTGTATGTGGGGTGTGTGTGCATGTGTATGTGTGCATGCATGTGTGGGTGTGTGCTTGTATGAATGTGTGTGCATGTGTTAATGACTCACAGCTAGAAAGGAGAAACTGAACAAGGAAGCAGGGTATAGGGTGAACTACAGTGAAGAGAAAGGAGCTGAGGATGGGGTGCAGTTGGGACAGCGTTCTTCCTTAGCATTCCTGGATCACTGGACAGTGATTTCCAGCACTGAATACAATAACATGGTGGTACATACATGTAATCCCAGCACACAGAAGGTAGAGGCAGGAGGATGGAATATTCACATAATTTGAAGGAATATGTGAGACCCCATCTCAAACAAATACAGGAACAAAAGTAAAAGAAAGGAAGGGGGTTGCATCTATTTAATTATTTGTTATTTATTTATTTACTTTCAGTGCTGGGAGTTGCACATCGGGGCCTCAGGCCAGTCAAGCACTCTGCTCTTGGGCTAGATTCTCAGTTTGAGAGACTCCTTTTTGTAATTTTTCAGTATAAAAGCACAACATAGCAAAATCCAATACAAATAGAATATACCAAGAAGAAAAACCTTTCTGTCTGACAAATGCTTGATCCTTGTGTAGACCTTACTGGGATGTGTGGAATTTCTAGGTGACAAAATATGGCCAGAACAATGCATCTACTGCCCTATGTGTTGAGGACCCCCCCCCCACCGCAGTGGAAAAGGCCAGAGCACATGGCTGAGTCAGGAGGAGGTGGGATCTAGTTTGTACGTACATTGCCAAAGCAGTTGCATTGCGTCTGGCACAGAGGGGGAAGGGAACTGAGCATGTGTCTATTACATTTTCTGCCAGAACTGACAGCAATATTGAGTGATGAAAGAAATGTCATTGTATAACATTTAATGACTTAAAAAAAAAAAGATCTCCTGAAGAACAGGAATATGACTTGGAGAGTCTCTGAAAATGATCGCTCCCTGTCCGTGGCAGTGCAGCCTGCCCTTAGCACAGGCTCCCACCCCACCACCTGCTGCAAGCTTCCAAAATGCTGAGTCCCTGCTTTAATTGGCTGTGTTCTGCAGCTTCTGCATGAGTAAGGCAGGGGACTTTTTAATTGCAGATGAGGAGAAACATATGCCTGATCCCCCAAAATAACTGTTGGGGCATTAACTCCTAAGGGCTGTGTCAGGCTCCTCCGTGCAATGTTTTATTCACCATTTCTGTTCGCTTTCAAAGGTGCTGTTTTTCATTTGCATTTACATGAGTGCAGTCACGGGGGAGTGTGTGACTGGGCTGGGGAGGCACAGTGTTCCTTAGGAAGATTCTCCTTTTGGTTTCCCACAGACTTTTCAGCCTGTGGGTGGGGCTTATGGCCTGCTCCAGCTTTGGAGAGGAGAAAGTTGGGTTGGGAGAGTAAGATTCCACTAGCACATATTGGGGACCATCAGGGAGAGGTGGCATCCATTTTCCATTTTGCCCACTCTAATAACACTAGCAACAGTGACGCAGGAATGGCCCAAGATGGTACTTGGGAGAAACTGGCCCGTTGTTTGATTTTTATAAATAAAGCTTTAATGGAATATAGTTGTCTTAGTTAGGTTTTTACTGCTGTGAACAGAAACCACAACCAAGTCAACTCTTACAAAGGGCAACATTGGCTTACAGGTCATTATCATCAAGGTAGGAACATGGCAGTGTCCAGGCAGGCATGGTGCAGGAGGAGCTGAGAGTTTTACATCTTGATCTGAAGGCCACTAGGAGGAGACTTTCCAGGAAGCTAGAGGGAGGTCTCCAAGCCCACCCCCACAGTCCACACCTCCTAATAGTGTCACCCTCTGTGCCAATCCTATTCAAACCACCGTAACAGTCCTACCCATTCGCTTACAGAACACATGAAGATGATTTCAGTTTCATGCTCAGTGACAGAGCTGAGACACTATGCACACTGCTTGTTCTGCAAAGCCAAGCCTTTTGCTAAAAATGCTGAACTGACCTATCTGGTTTTCTGGAAGGCTTGGGTCTTGATGTGATAGGGGGTTAGAACCCAAAGGAGGAGGAGGAAGAAGAATTGTAGGAGACAGAGGGATGAAAGACACCAGGAGAACTTGGCCCACAGAATTAACTAAGCAGGGTTTATAGGGGCCCACAGAGACCGAAACACCGATCCTGGAGCCTGCATGGTCTGCACTAGGCCATCTGCATGTGTGCTATGGTTATATAGCTTGGTATTCTTGTGGGACTCCTAACAGTAGGGCTGAGGAGTGAAGAGTCTTTGCCTCCCCTTGGGAACTTTTTCCTCCTATGGGGTTGCTGTGTCCCACCTTGATATGAGGGCTCAGGCCCAATCTTATTGCATCTTGCTATGCCATGTTTGGTAAATATCCCTGGAAGGCTTGGTCTTTTCTGAAGAGAAATAGTAGAGTAGTAGGTCTAGGGTGGTGTGTGTGTGTGGAAAGGGGAACTGGGAAGAGGCGAGGGAAGGGAAGCTTCAGTCAGGATGTATTGTATGAAAGAAGAATAAATTTAAAATTTGAGAAAAAAATAAACAGAACTTTAAAAATTTAGGTAATATTTAGATTAAAAATCATCTACTTGAGAAAATGCTGAACTGGGTCTAGTGGTACAGGGCTGTCATCCCTGCTACTTTGGAGGCTGAGGGAGGGGGTCACAAGTTGAAGATCTGCCTGAGCCATAGAGTGGATTCAAAGCCAACCCAACCTAGTGAGACTTTGTTTTCAAAAGTTGATATAGGGCTTACTCTTCTCCAGCATGGGCAAGGCCATGAGTTCAATCTTTACCACAGAAAGAAAACCAAGCAGCCAGCCAAACCAACAAATAAACTAACAAAAGGCTTGTCGAGCTTTGACTTTATAACAGAGCTTAACTCTTACTCGTCTGTTGGTCGAGTGTACCTCCAACACTGCGGTGGCACTAACTGCTGGGGCCTTCAAGCATTTAGTGAAATACTTCAAGCCTCCCTCCTTCCATTGCCTTTGAAGTGCATGGTCTTAGTGGCTGGCCCTGAAGTTGCTGCAAGCAGTAAATGACAGTATTTATCATGTGCTCAGCGAGGCCTTGTTTGTGGCAAACAGAACAAAGGTTGGTTATCAATGAAGATGACGTTTCCATTGGGTTCATAAAAACCAGAGGCACCCAGAACATCCTTTATGGTGCACGGTGATGTATACTTCTCCATAGGAAGCCATGTGGATGAACAAACAGTAGAAAAGGCCGAGGGTGCTCCTCTGGAAGGCCTTGAAGGACGGAGTGGACCGTGGCAACCAACTAGCATTTGGTTGAGAGGTGCATTGTCATCTCTAGTTCTGAAGTGGAGCAGTCAACATTGCCTTGGGCCAATTGGAGAAGCAGAGTGTGGGTGACAATGTGCAGGGCTCCTGTAGCAGAAGAGGACAGGCTTCCTTCCACAGATGGTGAGGGGACAGAGGACTATATATGCCAAATCCCTGGTGTTTGACAGGGAGATTCTAAGAACACCCACTTCTGAGATCTCCAGCTCTTTCCTTTAGGCAAGTTTGTTTGCGATGCCTCTCTTGAGTGGCAGTAGTAGGCCTTCCAGGGGTCAGTGCTGAGTTGTCACAGCCGTCCTTGCGGCTAGACGTCATCTCTCAGTCTTTCCTGGCCTGCTTGTGTAGTTTCTGGGGCACATCTTCCTGCAAGATTGATCAGCCGTTCAGAGCTCTTGCTGCTTCTGCAGAAGACCAGAGTTCAGTCTTGAGCAGTCATTCTGGGTGGCTCACAGCTTCCTGTAACTCCAGGTCTGCGCTCTCTTCTGGCCTCTTGGGATACCTGTCCCCCCCCCCCCCCACACACACACACAGTAAGAAGGTGGTACTTAGAAACTGGTTTTAGTACTTTTATTAAATCTAAGGGCAAAGTGATCTCAAATTTGAATCTAGGAAGTGGTTTTGGTTTTATATTAATCACTGGGCAAATCCTTTAGGCTGTGCTGGCTTTGAGGTGCAGACAGTACTCATTACCATGAAAGTGGTTCCCTGTATGGAGTATATTTAATATATAGAGATAAGAACGTGTTGGAAGGAAACTCACTTAATATTAGGAAAAATGATAAGCTGCAGCAGTAGCTTCCATGTGCACACACGCGGCACACCATGCACTTTATCTGTACATGGTAATAATCCTAAGGGCAAGGCGAGTCACTCTCCATTACTCTTGGGAGTACAGGGAGGTGATATGACCTGCTCCAGGCTGTCAGGTTAGTGGGGGAACACATCTGAAGTCAGCTCTTGAGCAGCCATAGCTCCTGCTCTGTTGTTTGTCTCTAGGCATCTTCCTCACTTCCTTAGTCCTCCATGCTTTCTCTGTAGAAAGCACCTGAGCTTTTATAACCCGTCTTTAAGAAGACTGAGGACAAGGTGAGGGGGAGCCAGGGAAGGTTGCCTAGGCACTGACTCTAGGGCTCTGGCTACTCAGTAAGCCCTTCCTACCTACCTTCTTGCACCCCAGTCTCCTTTGGAGGATGCTTTGCCTGTCTTGATTCACAGCATCCTGCACAAGGCCCCTGGCCTGCAAGTCACAGGTTTGCCTCCTGGTTTCATCTCTGAGGTTTGGTGTTTCCTCTTCTTCCAGTTCTCAGATGACCCAGTAGGGGGTGGGTGTGTGCAATGTCCTCACGTGGACACTGTCCCATCTCTGCGTCCTTATTTTCAGCTCTGGGTCAAAAGCAGCCTTCTGAAATGTGTTCCAAAGACCAGGCTGCTCACAATTTGTAAAGTTTGAAGCCTATGCTTCTTTTAAACCCCAAGACCAACCAAGTTTCCACCAATAGGAAAGCTTGATGCTTCTGCTGTTCTTTAACAACAACAACAACAACAACAACAACAACAACAACAACGTTTAAAGGTCCCTTCCACTCTCTGCCCTTTCTGTTTTCTTCTTCCCTTTTCTCCTCCCGCCCATCTCTTTGCCTATACCCTCCCCATCTTTTCTCTTTCATTTTATTTTATTTTTAATTATTTTTATTTTGCTTTATTTTATTTTTGAGCAAGCTCTCTCCTTGGCCCAGAGTTATCTTAAAATCATGATGACTCTCCCAGCTCAGCCTCTCTGAGTGTGGGAATCACTTCTCCTGTCTTGTCTTTCTCCTCTCTGACATCCACACAGCCTTTCTCCATTCATTCTCTCGTCCCCCTCAAAGTATTTAGTGGGAGGCTGTGTCTGAATTAAATGCACATTTCATATGCTTAAAAAGATAAACAGCTAACGAAGCGTCGAGCCCTTCCGTGTCTACAAGTGGCCTTGCCTGCCTCTCCACAGCTCTTACCGGATGTGAACTAATTGCTAAGTGGGAAAGCCACCTTGTCTCCCTCTACAGCAAGGCCGTGCTTGCATGCAAGCCTCCTCTTAGCGTTCCCTTGTCTCATCTGGAGGCTTCTCCAACTGCAGGGCTCTAGTAGGACTGAAAAAAAAGTGTGTACGAGCCACAGTCACTGTGGCGTGATGTGTGATTTCAACCGTGAAATGGGAGACAGAGATGGTGAAAACATAGTGTGTTTATGACTAGAAGTTATATATACATGTATGTCAAAAATAAGGTCAGAGGTCTGAGGAGACAGCTCAGTCATCAAAGTACAGTGCTAGTCACACAATCAGGAGGACTTGAGTTCAATCCCAGATCCTCAGAACTCACACAGACAAGCTGGGCATCGTGGTACATGCTTGTAATGAGACTTTGGGAGGCAGAGACTGGTGGATCCCTGGGGAAACCCTGGACAACCAACCTGACCCAATCAGCAAGTTCCAGACTAGTACAAGACTCAGCCTCCAAAAAGTTAAAAAAGGTAGGCTGTGTCCTGAGAAATGATACCCGAGGTTAGCCCCTGGCTTCCACAGGCAGGGGTGCACACATGCATGTGTACCTGTACACACACATATACCCATGAATGAACACACGCATGTGCATGCACACATGCACTGATAAAATAAACTGACCTTCACAGCCACAGAATGAACCAAATGAAAGATTCTGACAAGGATTTGATGGCTTATTTTGTGCTGTTCAGAGTGGTATGAAGTGTCTGTTGTTCGGAACACATCTTAGGGCTCATGTTCCAACACATGAGTTCTAACACAGACAACCCAGCCAGCTTTCTGGCATCTGGTGAATCCTCTAGCCTCTCTAAGCCTCTGTCTTACGATCAGTGCATGCTGTGGCTGTTCATAATGCTGACACATGTGAAATGCCAGTAGGAAATGTCCCTGGGAAAGTGTGTGTCAGGGACGCTGCCATTGTGGCTGTGGCTGTTGACGTGTTTCCTTTCAGGAAGCATTTTATGGCATAGGCCAGCCCTCAAACTCACAGTCCTGTGTTAGCTCTTTTGAGCTTGGGGATGGCAGGTGGGCACCATTATGCTCTGAAGGTGCTGCACCGTGTGTGGGAAATGATGCCCATGACCACCTCCCAGAGAGGCTGTGGGGAAAAACATTGTTGTGGGAATGAAAGAACAAGTGTATGGGAATGAATGAATGGTCTTCTATTGTTCCTGTGCCCCCAAGACACCAGTGTTCATTTGTTTCAACTCATTCTGAAAAGTTCTGTCTTTGGATGGCCTTGGGTCCAGGGGAAGAAGAAACCCTAGAGTTATTTCTGGTTTTAATTTCTCTCCTCTTCTCCCTCCCTGCATTCCTCTCTCTTTCTCTCTTCCTCCTTCCCCCCTCCATTCCTCTCTCCCTCCTTCCCCCTCTTTTCTCCCTCCCTCCCTCCCCCTTCATCTACCTATGTCTCTCCCTCCTTCTCTCCATTTATCCATTTCTTCCCCCTCCCCTTCCTCCCTCCTTCTTCCCTCCCTCCCTCCCTCCCTCCCTCCTTCCCTCCCTCCCTCCCTCCCTCCCTCCCTTTCTCCTTTCCTTCCTTCTTCCCTCCTTCTTCCTCTCTCCCTCCCTCCATTCCCTCTTCCCATCCTTCCCCCCTCCTACGCCCTCCTTCTCCCTCCGCTCCCTGTTCCCTCTCTCACTCCTTTCTTTCACACAGGTCTCCTGTATTCCAGAGTCCCCTCAGACTTGACATGTCCCTGTTGTTGACCTTGAGCCTCATAACCTCCTGCTTCCTGAATGTTGGGATTGTAGGCAGGAGGCACTATTTCTAGTTCACATGATGCTGTGCATTGAACCCAGGACTTTGTGCATGTATGTTGGGCAAATACTTTCACAGCTGAGCCACATCCCCAACCAACGCTCTTTTCTCGAACTGTTAGTGCTCACATCAGCGGTGACTGCAGAAAACATGAGCATTTAGTCTCTCAATCTTGACATGCTATTCCATTTAAGAGTTATGCCAAGCTTCTGAACCTTGTTCTTACCTCTAAACTTGAAATCATAAAATATATCATGAAGGCTGAGAGTGGTGGTGCATGCTTTTAATTTCAATGTTCAGGAGCTAAGGCAGGAGGATTGCTGCAAGTTCAAGGCTAGCCTTGACTGTACAGCAACACTCTATCCCAGAAAACCAAAGCAAAACAAAAATCAACCAAACAAACTAACAAATGACCTTGGAAGAGTTGTTGTCAAAAGAATGCTTGCTATTTGCAGACCCACACAGATGCAAGCACTATAGTGATCAGGAAACAAACTACGCAGTCTTTGTCCAATACATCTTTCTTGGCTTCAAAAGATGTTTGTGGAGCCATTGCCATATCTGGCTGAATTATGAATTGGAAAAGCCTCATTCTCTAGCTTTGGAATGCAACTGGAGTACCAGGAGCAGCTTGAGGTCACCCTTTGTTTGTTGATGATGCACACCATGTTTAGCCTACAGAGTTCAGTTGGAATCCACAGCTTCAATATGTGGTGGTTGGTCATTGCTCATAGACAGAACCGTTTTCTTCCAGGCATGAGAATGCTATTGGCCATCCTAGTTTGAAGATGTACATTTTTGGAAGTGTTAGGGGCATCCTGGCTTGTCTAAATATGAATGTTCTGTCTTCCAGCTATACTGATTGAATATGGTGAGAGACGTGTGTGTGTGTGTGTGTGTGTGTAAAAATGGAGCCACAGTATGTATTTATCCATCTGATTATATATTGTATAATCATGGATCCTGCTCAAGATGTCAGCAAAGTGTTGAGATAAGAGAGGGGACAAATATCTAGTGTGTGTGTGTGTGTTTGTGTGTGTGTGTGTGTGTGTGTGTGTGATTCTGCATCATTCTCCCCTTGACAGCACTTATCCAGGAGTCCAGCTTGATGAATATCAGCCCACTACAGATGATTATATTTGAATGGTTTAACTCAGAGGTGGACAGTGAGGGCCCCAGAGTATACAGTGGCAAAAGTGTAGGGTACCTGGGTAAGAACCAGAACAGCTCTGTCTTGTGCCCCATCATTGGGCAGGGGACTGCACACAGCTGTGGCTGCTGCAGGGAGGACCCCAGTTCACCTTCCAGGGGGCAGCAGTGATATTAATGATGACAGCGATTACAGTACAATAAGGCTGCCCATGGAGCCCTTGAAGGGGCAGGCCCGGGCGCCATGCTTCCTATATACTTAGTTGCATCTCCTCTTCACAGCATCATAGGTCACTTCATGACTATTTACCCTCATTTTGCAGCAGAGGAGTTCATGATTTAATTAATTCACTTTGCATTACATGGTTACTGAGTAGCCAAGCACACATTTGATCTCCTGACTTCAGAGCCCGTGTTCCTCCTTGATGGTTCAGAAACTTAATTTGGAAAACTCTAGTTTTATATTTATTGTGTGCACAAAACCTCCCATACCTTACATCACAATTATAATATGCAATGATTCAGTGTTATGTTTCTTCATCATTTGTACTATCATTGTTTGGCACCAATAGTGTTTGACTTCCTGAGAATCAAAGGTAGGGTGGAGATGTGGATTCCCAGTCTCTACAAAAAAGGCACAGAGCCCATGAAATACCAGCCAACGGGGAAGAGTGTGCACCTACTGAAAAGCAGCGCTGGGGTCTGGTGACCTGAGTTCTCAGATAGCAATAGTAGGACACAAAGCCCTTCATGGTCAGATAACAAGAAAATCATCACTGAGAGACACCTCCTGTGTTTGGATGTTGCAATTGGTACAAGGCTACCAATTGTTTCTAAATAGTTACTCTATAAATCTGTGTTCATCTGCTGTGGACTGTCACACACACATCCTCTTTGCTGACTGGTGTGTCTTGACATCTGTGGTCTCTAACCCTGCATGCACCCCTGCACCCCAAAGAGCTTGCTGACTCAATTGTTCCAGACTAGGACTCTGTAGCCTATGCTTTTAAAAGATATCTGTGTGATGTGACGGTGAAGACTTGTGGAGGCAGACTGTGACTATTTCCATACATCATTTCAGCTGGAATAGCACTATCTTGGAGCCAGGGGGACTGGTACCAGTTCTTGTTTTTTATAGCCAGGAAGCTGTATTGGAGGCTGGACTGGTATTGGAGCCAGATCCAGTACTGAGTAACTTGAAACAACTCAAGTCACAGCTCCCCCTCCTCCTCCTTTGCTTCCCTCCTCTCTTTCTTCTCCCTCTTTCACAACCATCGCCCCCCCCCCACCCTTCTCGTCCTTCCTCTCCTAGTCTCCGTTTTTGTCCTCCCTCTCTTCCGTTCTGCCTCTTCCTTCCTCTTGATTAGAGTAAGCATCCTTCTCTGTAGCCCTAGCTGGCTTGTAGAATTCTGTAGATAGGTTGGCTTTCCTATTTCCTCACCCTCTGTACTAGCCAGGATTTTAGGACTGTACCAACAAGACTTGTTAATATTGTGAACTGCTGCCCACCTTTTCCTCCTCAATCACCTAAGAAGAGGTTTCTCTCCCTATGTAGCCTATGTTGGCCTCATATTTGTGGCAATTCTCCTGACTGTGCTTTCAAAGTTCTGGAATTATAAATGTAAGCTACAATGTCTGGCTGAAGTTGTGAAATTATTATTGTTACTTAGATAGTGAGCATCCTTATCACAACATGTAGTTCCCATTGTATGTACACAAGTGTGTGTGTGCCTGTGTCTGTCTGTCTTTTGCCTGCCTAACTACTGTCTTTATAAATTTCTGTTAGATGCTGTGGTATTATTGGCTATAGTCAACAGTCTTCTCAGGATCTAGATCTCCTGAATATATTCTTCTTATAGTAGAAAATTTGTAACCATAGACTACATCTTTTCTACGCTCTCCTATCTAAACCACTCTGGGAGAAAGATGAGGTAAATTCAGGGCCAGAATTTCTGGCTCTGATAGTTCCAAATCCCATCCAGTTTGGGTTCAAAAAGCAGCAACTATGCTCTGAAGGAATAACTTGCCCCTGGCACTGGGGCAGAAGGCTGGGCTGGGTCAATCATTTGGAGAACACTCTATTTTCTTGCCCTGGGTGGGGATTGTTTATGTGCACACGCTGCTGCTGATTACAGGCTCATTGTATGTTTGTACTGGAGCTGACTTCACCAGTGTTGGAAACATCCAAGGACTGTATATGACCTATGCACAGTCTTTGTTTCAGTGCCTGCTGTGATGGGCTTCTGCGTGTCCCAAGCAGTGATGGGTGTTTTACATTCAATCCTTATGACCTAGTGACAATTATGGAACAATAACTAGAAAGTGTTTATAACAAGAGCTCTCATATGTCAAAAATGGTCTTGTGCCAGGTAAGGTAAACAGTATTTATTTAGGTAGATGGGAGGGTCTGAGACAGAGTCTCACATAATTTCTCTGACTGGCCTGGAACCCATTGTAATCCTCCTGCCTCCACCTGTCATGTGCTGGTGTGTTGGCTACATTTTGCTACTGTACACACATTTCCCTGAGCCAGCTCACCCTTTCCACATAGAAACATAGCATGGATATAGTTTTGTCAACAGTGAAGTGCCCTGTCATTTTTTGGTGTGTGTGTGTGTGTGTGTGTGTGTGTGTGTGTGTGTGTTTATAGGGGTAAGGTTCTCACATTGTAGCCCACAGTGACCTGGAATTTGGTAGTACCCTAAAACCTGTAACAAGTCTCCTGCCTCCGTTGGGGTTATAGGTGCTAACTAACCACCTTGCCTAATAGGTGTGATTCCTTTTTTTGTGCTTTTTACTTAGGGGGTTCATCAGCGGATAGAGAGATCCTGACATTTGCTCATGGGCACGAGGTTACTCAGGGATTGAGGGCTTTCTCAGCAATTTATCCTTCCTTGAATTTAATGGGGTCCTCACCTCATTCACCCTTAATTAAAAATCCAAGTCTCTGTTTTGCCTGGGTATGCTTTCCCAGCTAATCTAGACTTGCTCGTTCTTCCCCTGTGTCTGCCCACACCACCCGCTCTGTTCTGCTGTGTGGCTTCTGCTGGTGGCTTCTGCTGTGTGGCTTCTGCTGTGTGGCTTCTGCTGGTGGCTTCCGCTGTGTGGCTTCTGCTGGTGGCTGCTTGCAGAACCTCCAGGCCTATCTCAGGAAGGCGTGGCTTTCCCTCTTCCTCTCTGCCATCTCTGTCCTCTGGGCAATTGCTAACATTTACAGCTTTCTGCTGTTGTTTTTCTTTTAAACTCTGATAGACATCTTCCTCAGACCTTCCAAAAGTACATTTTCCAAAACAGATAATTATTCCTTGGGCTTTGGAGGAATTGGAAGAATTAGCAGGTACAGTTTGAAGTCATTGTGTGTAGGTGACAGCCTTGGGACGGAGGGGCATGGCTACAGCTCTGACACCTCATGTCATCTTTAGGACCACAAGGGAGTCCCATGTCCAGAGATTGGCACTTTGGGAATCAGAGCATCCTGGAGACACGAGGCAGACTTGCTTCCTGTGTCCCCACATGGTGTCTGTGGATGAGTGGCCCTGCAGGCAGGCAAGCTGGATGTGGGTCCTAGGACAGTCCCCACACTGACAGGAGCGCCTCTCTTGCAGCACGGAACTGGCTAGAACAGGAGCTCCTCAGTCTCCTTGGCAAAGGGTCCCTTTGTGGATAGCCAGGAAAAGCCTCTAGAATCTTCTCACTTGCTCCTCTTTTTTAAAAAAAAATTAATATTTTCTTTATTTACATTTCAAAAATTATTCCCTTCCCTGTTTCCCCTCAGAAAATCCCCTCTCCCACCTCTCCCCCTGCACACTAACCCACTCACCGCCGATTCCTGTCCTGGCATTCCCATATACTGGGGCATTGAGTCTTCTCAGGACCAAGGGCCTCTCCTCCCTTTGATGTCCAACAAGGCCATCCTCTGCTACATATGCAGCTAGAGCCAAGATACAATTCACAGACCAAATGAAGCTCAAGAAGAAAAAAGACCAAAGTATGGATACTTTGGTCCTTCTTAGAAGGGGGAACAAAATACCCATGGGAGGAGATACAGAGACAAAGTGTGGAGCAGAGACGGAAGGAAAGACCATCCAGAGACTGCCCCACCTGGGGATTTTCCAACATATAGTCACCTGCCCCTCTTACCTGGCCACATGCAAGCCTGGACATAGGGCTGAGCAGAGAGCCACCACCCAACTGTGTTTCTTCCTGCACTTGGGACAACCATCATCTAGGTTGTAACTCTTACGGAACATCACAGGACGGCTGTCTCACCTAGAGATGTTCCTTATGGCACTGCCTCTGTCACAGGTCACAAACCCTGCAACAGTCACTGATGTTATTTCCTAATAAGTTTGTAACACAGTTTCACATCTAAATTTTTTTGAGACAGTTTTATGTTATCACAGGCTGGCCTTCTACCTTGAGCTTCGATCCTCCTTCTTCTATCTCCCAAGGCTAGGATTACAGGCTTGTATCACCATGTGCATTTCTACAGAGTGTTGAAGACCGAACCTGGGCCTTCCTGCATGCCCGAGAAGCTCTTTATCATTGAAGCAGCATCCTCAGCCTGACTCTGTGTTTTATCTGGACCACACATGTGCTCTTCACCTCCCCAGCCAGACTGAACTCTCTTGTCATCAGCCTGGTCTTACTAACTCATCTCTTCAGAGAACTTTCTTTGCTTTCCTGCTATTTTAGGAAAGTTACATACCTGAGGCAAAAAGTAAGAACTGTATAAAGGCTGGGACAGCAGTGAGTGAGAAACTTGCTTTGAGAACAACTTTTCCTAAGTTTTATTTTTTAATTAACATATAATTATTATACATATTTATAGGGTATAATATGATGTTTTGATACAGTATATGGTGTAAAATGATCAAATACATGTAGAGGATCTGCCACCTTTACCATTTTTCCCTTTGTGGTAGTAACACTCAGAATCCTCAGGAAATATCTCCACAGATATATTGGGATACATAATATGTCTTTGGGTCATCACTGCAGAATTTCAGTGGGTGGCCAGAGCTCAGCTATCAAGATAAATATTGTTCTAGGACAGCATTTTAATGAAGTGGTTTGTCTTTATGGAGTATTTTAAAGAGTAAAAACTAATGCAAAGAATTCTGTGATTAATAAATTGTGGGGTCAAAGGTAATCTAATCATTTTATATTGCTACTAGAGCAGTACATGCGCCACAGTGCCTGTGTGTGTGGGTCAGAGGCCAACTGTGTGGAGTTGGTTTTCTTCTCTCATTTTGGTGTTGTTGCCAGAGACTGAGATCAGGTCCTCAGACATTCACAGTTTACCCGCTGAGTCATCTCACTGGCCTCCAAAGTGGGGGTTTAAAACAGAGAGCTGAGTCAGTCTTAAACTAAGCGAGTGAGGACTAATCTACTTCCTTCCTTCAAGTTTTGATTTTCTTCAGTATAGATTTTTTGCTTGCTTCTAATTTATATAATGGAGTGTTAAGATATTGCTAACCTTATAGGACTAAATATTTATATATGTCTTTATGTTTGGCAACTAATACAAGAGCTTTACTTCTTTTCTAGGCTTAGTTCATAGTGACCACGTGTTCCTCGAATGAATGAAAACCCAAGGCCTCCTAGTATGTTAGTAAATCTGTGAAGCTATGAGGAGATCACATAGGGGAGCTAATGAAATCAAGAACCAAATGTGGGCCACTGACCTACAATGCAAAATAAAGTTATAAAGAGATAAAAATACTGGGAGTCATGAATTTAGGTTGTAGCACTTGGACAAAATGGAATATGAGTATCACGTGAAGATGTAGAGACTTTTGTCCCCTGAAAAATGAGCAAAATGTCCACAGACCGGGACTCTCACTTGTTCTGACTGTAAGTGGGATATCTGCAGCTGGACCCCTGCATTCTCTTACTGTTTATTAACTGGGTACCAGGCAGTGACTGCAGACTTCAGAGTCCTTTCCACAGAGCCTACATGCTGGAGGGGCGCAGCACATGGACACTAAACAGCAGCCAGGCTAACTGCAGAAGTCCAGTCAGACATAGAGGCTGAGAGCAAATGCTGGTCCAAACCTGCCCCTGATTAGGGGGCTCCTCAGAGGCCATGTCTGGATTCAGGGTGTGAATAGGAACGCCAGTCACTATGGCTGAGAGAATGAAGGATGTGGAGGTGTGGTGAACAGGAGCAACAAGTCAGTTGCTTGAAGCACTTACAAAACTTTTTTTTTTTTGAGACGTGGTATCATGTATCTCAGGCTGACTTCTAACTCATTGTGTAGCTGAAGATGACCTTGAATTTCTGACCTGCTTTCTTCTGCTTTCTGAATGCCAGGAGTATAGATGGGTCACCGTGTCTGGGTGGAAGCTAGGGCTTCATTAATGCTAGGCAAGGCCACTTCCATCAGAGCCAGTCCAACTTTTTTGCTATCTTCAGCAGGGGAAAGATGCTATGTCTTTAAACAGCCTTTCTGGGCTCCTTGGTTATGACACAGAGCACACTTCATTTGCTTTCTCTGTCCATGGTACTGACCCAGGGCATAAGGATACTACTTCTTAGCCCTCATTACAAATTGGAAGGGCCAGACAACAGACAGGTAATGATTCTGGGAAGGGCTTCAAGAAGAAAAACAAAAACAAAAACAAAAACAGAAACAAAAACAAAACAGGTCTATGTGAGTAGTCTTCAAGAGTCTAAAGGGCTGTCCTGCATGAGATAGACAAGACCTCCCTCTTGCTGTCCCAGGGGAAGGGGTGAGGGAGAGATGCTAGCTCTGCTTCAGAGCAGGTCTTCTGAAATGTTAAAGGCTTCAGTTATGGGAACTATGCTTACGAAATCTGTCAGCTGCCAACATGGAGCACGCTGAGTGTTCACGAGGCTGCTGCTCTGTAGGTTAAAGCTAAAGAAAGCCTTCATGAGCCTCTTAGATAGGGTTTTATTGCTGTGAAGAGACACCATGACTGTGGCAACTCTTACAAAGGACAATCTTTCATGGAAGCTAGCTTACAGTTTCAGAGGTTTAGTCCCTGTTGCTGGATAAGGAGATAAGAGTTCTATATCTTGATCTGAAGGCAGCAGGAGATTCTATGTTATGCCAGGCTTAGCTTGAGCATCAGAGCCTTCAAATCCCTCCCCACATGACACACTTCCTCCAACAAGGCCACACCTACTCCAACAAGGCCACCCTTCCTCATAGTTCCATTCCATATGGGCCAACCACTCAAATACATGTGTCCATAATAGCCATACCTATTCAAACCACCACAGTGGAGTACAGCCAAAATCTGAAGGCAGCCTGTGGGCTGAATCCAGCCCATGGAGAGTCTATGGGTCTTTGAGTATTATGAGGATGAAATTATTTTTCATTAAAATATCTACATTTTTAAAAATCCAGAAAAATTGGCAGTTCTGGCCTCAGTCTGAATCTGTAGCGATTGTTTGCAGTGTATATGTGACACATTGTTTCCATTTTGATAGTAAATCACCACAATCTTAGTGGCTTAGAACAGGAAGTTTTTCTTACACCTCTGTAGGCCAGCATCCTAACCGAGTCTCATTGAGCTTCAATCAAGGGAGTAGCAGAGCCACACCCTTTCTGCAGGTCCTGGGAGGCAGTTTCTTCTTCCTTTCCTAGACCCTAGAGCGCTCCGTGAGGACTTTGCTCATGGACCCTTCTTCTGTCTGAAAGCCAGCATCATGGCATGGCCCAGCAAACTTCCTTCTCTGATTCCTTTAAGGAGCTCTGTGATTCAAAGGAACCTACCCTGATAACCTAGGGCCATTTCTGCATTTCAGAACCCTTACCTTTGTCCCTGTTGGTACAAGCCTATAATTCCAGCTGCCTAGGAGACTCAGGCAGGGTGCCTTAAAGACTTGCTTTTGCTATAGAACAAGTTTGAGGTTATCTTGTGCTACCCTGCCTCAAGGTAAAAGGAAAAAAGAGAGCTGGAGATATAGTTTAGTGGGAGAGAGCTTCAGACTCACTTTCTAGTACTGCAAAGCACACAGAAACCTACAAACAAAAACCACAACAAATATTTTAGTTTAACAATGTACTGGCTAGTTTCTATGAAACTGATACAAATTTAAGTCACATGTGAAGAAGAAAACCCAGTTGAGACTTTGATTTCATCCACCAATTGGCCTATGTGTATTTCTGTGGGGCATTTTCTTGAGTACAGACCGATTGATGTGGGGAAGCAAGCCCAGGCCACCGTGTGTGGTTTTTCTTCTGGGAAGATCGCCCTGGGTTGTATTTTTAAAAAATCAAGTTTAGCAAGCCAGTCAGCATGGTTTCTCTTCCACTTACCGTCTCTACTTCATTCAGTTCCTGCTTTCGATTCCTGCTAAAGTCAGGGAGAGTTCCTGCCCTGACTTCCCTTGACCGAGGACTGTGATCTGAGAATTGTATAACGAATCTTTTCCTCCCCTAATTTTAGTTTTGGTCAATGTTTCTTTCAGTAATAGCAGGCAAACTAAGATAAAGGATACCTGCAAACTCCATTTTACCGTGGAAAATAATGCAGTCACAGGTTCCTGGCTTAGGATGTGGAGATCTGTGGGGGCCATTGTTCTTCCTTTACCTCTAGGCTGTGTATTTCTGGTCTACCCTCTAGACCAAAGACCTCTGCAACGTGATTCCTGAGCTGAATGCCTTCCCACCCACAACTGTCTGTTCTTCCTCTGATAGCTTTTAAATAGATGAGAGTTTAGCACAGGGGAATTAAAGCACCACCAAAACCTTTCTTGAGAAACTAGAGGCCATGAATAAAGGGAGAGAATTTTAAAGGTCACTTGGGGGCCATGATTTTATTGTTTTCCTGTTGTCATATGATCAGGTTAACTTATGACTCAGCATGTGCTCCAGTCTGATCAAGATTCGAAACATGTTAAGACAAAGCAGGAAACAGTAGACACTGATTCCATTTCTTCCCCCCTCTCTATCCAACATTTTACACAGAATTAGCAAGAATGTTTTAGTGGAGAAATGACCTTGAATGGGCAGAAAATCATGAAAAAACCCAAATAGTTTTCAAATGTCACTGTTTCAGTTGGGAATCTAATAAATGTGTCCAGCCTCATAACTATGAGTCACGAGAACTGAGGACCACTTATTTATGAGATCATCTCTGGCTTTCAGAAAGAAGTTTGTAGAAAGAAGAGCTTTGTCGCCAACTAAGAGCAACGTGGCATGGTGTGTGACTGACCAAATGCTCACATTTGGCTTTGGAGGGTATCACAGCCATCCAGTTCTGAGAGATGACTGTGACACTCCATCACAAAGTGATTTCTGGATCTTTCAGTAAGGTAGAGAAGGAGAAGAAACAGCCCTGAGTAACTTAGACTACTGGAAATTCACATGCATTAGAAGGCTTCCAGGGTGTTTTGGAAGAACATGCTTCAAGGGCAGGGAGAAAAGCTTCACTAGGCATGTGGGAGACAGGGACTGATAGTCATGTTCTCCACCACATGGTAAGTCAGATTCAACCAGGGATCCTGCTCTTTCTTCCATGGGCTTCCTAGAGGGTGCTGAATTGGTTGAGGTGAGTCCTCCCTCTCCGCAATGATCCAGGGAGAGCAGATCTTTGCCTGGTTTTTCTCCCACTAAGATAAAAGGTAGAGGAACGCTGCTGAGTGAGAGAGGTTGGATAATGATGCTAGCTGTGACTTCATATTTGAAGTGATTCTTATAGTTGAGGTTCAGGCAGCTCTACTGACTCCTCATGAGAGACTTCAAGCTTTAACAAATCAAGGACAGCTGCTAAGTCCCTGAGTCCATTTTCCTTTTGGGGGCTCTAGTTTCTCCTCTAAGAAGAGGATAGCCAAGTGTGTCTCTAAGTTCCCACTCTACTCCAAATGCAGAATTTTTTCTAGGATGGATGCCTTGGAAAGACAGTCTTAGCAATAAAGTTAGTGTGGTGAAATCACAGTTCATGATGAGAGCTACCTTCAGAGTACAAACACAAATATCATCCCATAAATTCTTTTTTATTACATAATTTTATTTATCAGCCGTGTTTTGTAAAAGATTATTTTAGGGTTATTCTTTGACTGTTTTACACATGTATACAATGTATATTGGTCATGTCCATCTCAACTCTACCCTCCCGATCCTCCCAGACACATCCCAACAGGTCCCCCTCTTCGTGTCCTCATTTTTTTTCTTTATGAGGAATTCACTAGGTCTGATGAGCATTGCTTGCTGGAATCTTGACCGGCCTGGCCTTGGGCTGCAGTGAGTTCATGGCTGTAGCAGTAGTCTTGTCATTCCAGAAGACAGTGTTTCAAGGCACTCCTCCCTCTCCTCCGACTCTTCATTCTTTCTGTCCCTTCTTCCATTATGTCCCCAAGCCTTGGCAGAGTTCATATAGATGTTTAATTTAGGACTGAGCACTCCCAAGCCCATTATTATCAGTACTTTGACTATTTATGAGTCTCTTCATTAACTGTTGGTCACCATGAAAAAGCTTCTCTGACGTGATAGGTTGAGAACAACACATATCTACAGATAGAAATGTCAGTACTCCAAAGGCAGTTTGCCACCATATCCATTTGCAAAAACAGTAGTAGTATGTTTCTGCTCCAGAACCTATGACTCCTGCAGCCACGACCTTTTGACAAGATTTATAGGACTAGTCATGAATTCCTTCTTGTGGAGAAGATCTCGGATCCAACTAGGAGATGGTTGGTTATCTCCATACCATTTATGTCACTATTGCAGTGGGTATTCTTGCCTTGCAGGATAGAATTGTAGCATTCAGGGTCTACCACTGCACACAATCCCTAATAATTTTTTCTCCCCCAGATATCTGCATATACTTTCTGGCATTTTGAAAGGTAGCCACCAGGGAAGAAGTTTGCAGGACAGTTACAGCTTGATTTCCCTGAATCTTGCAACAAAATATGCTGTCTTCAGCAATAGGGACTAACCTTTAGTTCTGGTGGGGAGCCAAGAGTAATGACAATGGCGTGTGTTGTCCTGGGAGTGGTCCCTATGGCTTTCCCCAATGCCTGAAATGGAGAGTTTTTATTTAATAACCCATGGTTTCTGGGAGGAGCATTCGGGATACCTCTAATCAAGCTACATCTTTTAAAAAATTATAAACAGACAGACACACACACATACACACACACACACACACACACACACAGAGAGAGAGAGAGAGAGAGAGGCAGAGGCAGAGACAGAAACAGAAATTCACTTGCCTCTGCCTTCCAAGTACTAGCATTAAAGGTGAAATTAACTTGCCAAGTGCTGGGTTTCTATTAACTTCCTTATAATTTTTTAGCTTCAGTTAATCTATTCTCAGTCCTTCTTTCCTTGTGACTACTTAAAACTTTATTGCCCAATACTTCCCCATCTCTTTTCTCTTCACGTGTTATCACATCATCTGCTTTAGGCCTCGTCCCCTCCCCGCTCTCACCTGTAACTCATATTGATTCATAGACCTGAAAAAGAGGAAGACTGTCTCTAGAGCTGCTGTGGCGGACTGCTGCAGAGCAAAGGTGTGGCTGTAAGGGTTAGGAACATTAGACATGGCTATCAAGAAGGCAAGGAGACACCAGGGAAACCTGCTACAGCAATAACCCTGCAGGTCCAATCTTTAAGTCACGGGGGTGGGGGGGTGCATCACAGTCATGCAGCTCCCTGGTGGAATGGGATATGAGGTGTGGGAAAGACATCACCTCTGCAGATGTATGGTGTGTCCCAGGGTGTGTTCACAGATCCTTGGAGAGGCAAAGCAAGGAAAGTGAGCATCCTCTGTTGAGTAGACTCTCGTCTCTGAGAATCACTCATTAATGCCAGATACACAATATTCACAGATTATTGATAATGGGGGGGGGGCATCTGAGAACCTGTGGACTGTTGGGAATGCCATCAAGTACTTCCTATGTGTTGTCCTCATTCATTTTGCACTACCTTTTAGAGGCAGATGCTATTCCTAAGCGTGGATCTGTCACCCTATTTTTGTTATCAGTGTTTATTATAGGTACAGCATGCTCATTTGTTATTACCTTTGGCACAAACATCCATGATGTATTTAATGTATAAAATGTACCCATGGCTCTTCGTCTTTATTTAGCTTCTCAGTGTGCCATAAAATATGTGTGAGGGAACCGTGCAGCATGGGAGGCTTTTGGATAGGTGCTGCAGCTTGCAGCTACTTTCCTTCCAGACGCATTCACTTCTATTCCTACAGCTCAGAATTCTGCACTTTTCCCAGCATTTCTAATAGAAGGGAAAAGTGCCTCCTTCTTTTCTTTGCTTGAGGTAGAATGTAGGGCATTCTGGACACTAGGCAACAAGTCCTTTATCACTGGGACCTGATATCCATGGATGAAACCCCTTCATCATGTACAATATGTATGCCTTTTAAAAATTAAAAAGCTATACTTGTTTTCTGTATCTCACTGTCCACTTGCAGAGCACAGGAGACAATGCTCTCTAGTTTAGTCCAAGGGCAGAGGCTGCTCCACATTAGGTATCTGTAGGAGTCTCAGGTCTTAGTGTGTGTATTTGGCTGTCTGCCTGCCTGTTTTTGCCTCTTCCTTATCTCTGCTCTGTGTGACCTTTCCCTGTTGGGATTGCCTCTGGCCATGTTACCTGGCCACTTGGACATTTCTCTGTTCTGGGCTGGAAAACTCTATTGCTTTTCATTTTCTGCAGAAAAGAACAAGTTAGCACATCTTGCTTTGAGAGATAATGGGACATGGAATTTTGCAATCCACAATTGTCTATCCAAACCCAGGTTGGGATTACAGATAAGCCTAGGCATGCAGAAGCATCCAGAAACACAGGTGAGCCGAGCTTCACACAAGTACCACCTAGAAGCACAGGTGAGCTGAGTTGCACAGGTGAGCCCAGGTGCATAGGTATGTTGAGCAGCTGAGTTAACTTGCACATGTGTGCCCAGGTGCACAGGTGAACATAGGTGCACAGATATGTTCAAGAGCCCAGGTGAACCCAGGTGCACAGATGTGTTCAGGAGCACAGGTGAGCCCAGGTGAGCCCAGGCACAAGTGTGTTCAGGAGCACAGGTGAACTGAGATGCACAACTGAACCCAGGTGCACAGGTATACCTGGGTACACAGGTGTGTTCAGGTGCACAGATGAACCTGGGTTCACAGGTGTGTTCAGGAGCATGAGTGATCTGAGGAGCACAGGACTGAGTGAGGCGGGGCCCTTCCATTGCAACAAGTGCTGCCTGCATTCTCCTTGTTACCTCTGCTCTCACCTGGCTATTCTGGGGCGTATGTGGTCCTCGGAGACCAAGATGCATACAAACAGCCTGAGCTGGGCATACCACATCACCTGCTTATTTTTGTGTTACTAACAAGTCCACTTCCTCTTGGCTTTGAATCCTGACTCTGTCCTTCCTGTCGAGGGAGGTTCCTTGTGCTGCTGTGCATATATACACTTTTAAGAATTAGGTTGTTTTGAGTTGGTAAAGCAAGACCAGGAGGAAAACATTGATCATCTCAGCATGCATCCAGCAAACATGCTCCTTAATCTTCCTTCCAGGATCAAATACTGTTCATTTCTCCCGTATCCTGTTCTCAGGTGTGTATTATGTTAGATCCCATGAAGGTCCCTGGTTCAAAATCGCCACCTATTGTCTCACAAGACTCAGCCAAATTCAAGCATGTCTATTTACTGCTGTTGTGTGATACACTTTGCCTTAGTCTCATAAGCCTCTCTGAACCAGGACCAGCATTCTTCACTACTGAACTGCCATTGTCTGGCATCAAAACAGCTTTTAATAAATAGACGCACCACTGTCTTTTACACAAATACTAGCAAACTCTACACACTGTTCTCAGTCTTAACTTGCCCCATTCGGCCAATGTTTATTTCTTAATACATGTAAGTAGGCTCTGTTTTCTAATGGCTGCATGGGATGTGTGTTCACAGTGAGGAGTTATTCTAATGGGTTTGGCCAATCCCCTTCTGATGGCCTCCTAGATTATTCCCAGCCTCTTGCCATTATGAATACAGTTGCCTTGAGTATCTTTGTCCAGGTATTTGTGTTCACATGTGCAAGAAACTGAGAGAAAGTTCTTCCACAAGGACCTGCTGGGCCTGAGGCTGTTTTGCTAATCTTGAGTTGCTAGTGTCTAATTATTTTCTTGTATACCCAGGGAGAGAGTTTGTTGTACAGTGCTTGCGGCGTTGGTCTTTTGACTGCTACCCTGGGAGGCGACTCCCTTTCCAGGGCTCTGCTGAACAGAGGCAGTGGGGAGTGGCCACACACTGTCCTGACTTCCTGAAGCTTGTCTTGCTGTTCCCTGTGGTCTGCAGCAATCCATCCTTTGTGTGTTAACCTGTTACATCTGTATGAGAAGATGGATGTCTCAGCATGACACAACCAAATTAGTTTTGCTGTTGGAAGCTATTATAGTCTGCTAGTTTGGGCACAGTGGCACACAGGTAGGAGATGTAAAATCAAAGAGGGGGCATTGCTGTGACATCATAGTCTTTCTGGGGGAGCTATCAAATTGCTATAGAGCAGGTCACCCTTTTTTTTTTAAATCTCTATCTTCCACCTCTTCCTCAAGAGCTGCCTCTCCCCTGACACTGTGTTCAGGTTCATAGAGAGCCCACTCTCTTCCAGGTACTTCCAGCCCCATAGCTAATTTAACATCTATTCTTTGTTCCATATATGGCAGTAGTGGTGATTGAAGCCAATGCCCTGCACTCGAGGCGAGAGCTTTACCACATGTACCTCCATGATGCCCTTCACTCTGAAATCCTTGTATGTTTTTCCTCACCATAGGACGTACCAAGTAATGAATAATAATAACAATAAAATGATGTGTTCAGTTTGTTAATTTGTATGATTGCCGGGAGCAGGCGAAGGAACATTTAAGGCCACGTTGGCTCTGTATGTGGGTAGCTTTTCACATCTAAATCTGCTCACCAATACTTATTTAAAATAAATTCAGACAAAAAGGGAACATCTTGATCACACGGAGTGATGCCATGCTGCTGGCTTAGACTGTTCACAGTGATTATTTTAATTCATCTGTGCTGGGTACCTGCATTTACAACGGTGCCCGCTGTAGTCCGGTGTCAGACTTCAGAGAAACATAGTGAACGTTACTGAGACTCCTTTCCTCTCCCGTGTCTGTTTGTGTCTTGACAGAAGCTTGAGTGAGGTTCAATCTATCACGCACCATATTGTCCTTTGTATTTCTTTCCTTTTACCTAGTGTAAGAGGTTAGGAAACAGGCAGCTGGGCAGTGGTGGTGCACACAATTAATTCTAGCACTCTGGAGGCAGAGGCAGGAAGATCAGAGTTTAAGGCCAGGGCTTCAGAGAAACCCTGTCTTTAAAAAAAAACCAACCAACCAAACAAACAAACAAACAAGAGGTTATATAACAGACACCAGAGATGTCTGTCTCCTCCTAACTTCTAGACTCTGAAATCTTATTTCTTATGATGGTATGGTCAGTGTTGATTGTCAGTCTGACAGATACTGGGGTCACCTTGGAAATGGGTCTCTTGGTTTGTGTTGTATGTCTCAGGAGATAGGAACAATATCTACTCACCCAAGATAGACAACTGACAATAGTTCCAAAGTATGGGTCTCACTATCTTGGTGAACTAGTGAGTTTTATTGTGGGAACTCTCAGGAGGATTGGTGAGGCTTTACTCACAGCAGCAGAAATGACTGAAGACAGCTGTGTTACCAAAGCCTACTATGTATGGGTGACAGCTCACAAAGCTGGAAACCTAGCACAAACTACAGTCTTCAGGCAGCTCAACAGGTTGGAGAGTGTCCTTTTAGGTGACACAGTTGGTTTGGGCTTCTGTCAGGCAGCTCATCTGTTATTTCTAGTCAGTTTGGTTCTTCTTTGCTTCTTCCAGGAGCCTGGGTTTACCTGGGAGTGATTCTCAGCAGGCTTTATTGTTAATATACCATTGGGGAGGGAGAGAGAGACTTAGTGAATTTGGTCAGTTTCAGGGACTTCCTGAAGCCTTTTGCGGTTTTTTTAACTTCCTGTTTTTACAGGTGTTCCTGTAGTGTTCCTGTAGTGTTCCATTTCCCCTTAAAATATGCTACTGTTTCACTGTCTGTAACCACCCTTTATTAAAATGTTCCCTTTTAAGAAGGTAGGGTTTAATCTTGGAAGAATCTTCTATAGAAGAGCCTGCCTATGGGAGATTGATTGCTGAAGTGGGAAGAACTGCCCACTGTGGGTGGTACCATTCCCTGGCTGGGATTCTAGACCCTGTTCTCTGGTTCTGGAGTGATGTGACCTGCTTTTGCAAACTGCTGCCACTTCGTTTGTTTCTCTACCGTGGTGGACTATACTCTTGTATTGTGAGCAAATACAAATCCCCCTTGGGTTGCTTAGGTCAGAGTATTTTATTACAGAAACCAGAATAAACCAAGACATATGTCACAAAGACTATTCAGACATGATTAAGGTAAAGATTTTAGCTTGAGATTATCTTGGATTATCCAGCTTGCCTGAGTGACACAGTCATAGGTGCCTGAACAAGGGAAAGACAGGGAGGACATCTAATATAGGAAGAAATGGCAAGTCATTCTAGGAAATTGCTGAGAAGGACTATGCTTCTTTCTTGAGAGACGAAGAGGCAGTGAACCAAGGGCTTCAGGAGATGGAAATGAGTTTCCCTCAGAGCCTCTGGACAGAGTGCACTATGAATGCAGCCCAATGCCACAGATGCAGTGTTTCCAGTAGCTAGAATGGCAGGAGAATAAATGCATGTTGTTTTAAGCCAAGTGTCTAGTAATTTGTTACAGTAACCACAGGCAACTAATACATCTCATGAATTGACTCCTTTCTCGGTCTCCCCATGAATCTTGTTCATACCGCATCTGATTCCTCTTTATGTATAAAGAGAGGCATCGCAGGTCTGAGACCAGCACATTAGGTCACCTTCATCCCTTATCCCAGAATTCCTTCCCCGGAGAGACAGAGGAAGATAGAGCAGCCAGACAATGTGGACACATGACCACAGACTCTGTCACCCACATTGTGACCTAAGTCTGTGGAAGGCACAGGCTGAAGAGGTCTTTCTCTGCCACTCAGCCATTTTATGCCTAACCATCTCTGCTCCTATGACTTCATTCTTTGCTGCAGAAGCTGACCTAAGTGATCTCTCAACTTTGCTCTGACAAGGCCCCAACCAGGCTTCCCGAGGCTCTGCCTGTAATTACAATGTGCTTCATTTACATGAGAGTTACTCATTCTCCTGTCACTGGGAAACAGTGGGAGTCTCATTGCCAGGCAACCAGAAGTGTGGGTGTGTACAATTTCAGCCTTGTCCAAGAACTCACATCAACTTGGTATACTCCCACTGCATTCTTGAGTTTTCTGGTCTCCCATAGCTAGAATAACGCAAACCACTCCACGATCATCTCTGTCCATGTCTTCTTTTTTATTTTAGCAGGTATATAGATTTTTGCCCTGAGTTTACCGACATGGCCCTTTAATAGTTCCTGGAGACTTCTTCTGCATTTTCTTGTGTGGATTTCTGCTCTGACGCCTCTGTGGTAATTACCATCTTCAATACTGTCTCTTCCCTTCCCTTCCTTCTTGTCTCCGTGCCTCCCCCATTGGAACCACATCTCAGATTTCTGTTTCTGCCCTCCATCTGGCTGCCTCTCTCAAAAGAAAAAATGGATGAGAGATCATGTGCTCCATATAGAAAGACATATGGAGGCCTCTACAAGATGTGTTCTAATTTGACAACGGGTTCTTTATAATTTCTTTCCCCTGAAACATGCCTCAGAAGCTAATGTCCTTAATGATCAGCAGTGGCACTCATGACGATGATGTGTTACACTTTTACAGTGGTTAATGTTTAAATGTTTGTTCCATTGAATGAGGCAAGAGAGAAAGCTCAGTGGGCAGAGTGCTTGTTGTTCAAGAGGAGGACCTGTGTTAAACCCCCAGGCTGTGGCTGCTTGTGCCTGAATGCTCAGCCTTCTGGAGCAGAGAGAGGTGAATTCCAAGGGCCCAGTAGCTAGGCAGACTATCGGAGACAGTGAACTTCAAGTGTAGTGATGGAACCCTCCTTCCTCATGACAATAAGACACAGAGAGAAAAAGATTAATTCTTCCTCTGACTTCTCTGCTCAAAGGTACACAAATTTGCACAACTGACTGCATGCCTCCTCCTCATGTACACAAGCAAATGACGTTAAGTCCATACAGATATTGATGAATTTTGACATGAAATAGGTTCACCATCTCAAGTAGGGAAATTACTCTTCTTATAAAGTTCACCATGTTATGTCAATTGGGTGAGTTTTATTACTTTGATTTACATGTGACTTGCACTGTGAATGAGTTGACAACTTTTAGAACAGGGAGATTCTGCAGGAAAAGGAAACAATTACTGGGTTAGCATGACGTACAGAGAGATCTGGAAACACCATGTGACAGATTCTCTTCTGACTATATACAACAGGAGTCTAGCAGTTGCTGGGCCTGGGATGAAGTGTTGATGCTAGGTTTATCTTAAGCTGTCTTCAACCTTCCCATGGTTTTCACCTGGAAATCTACAACTTTTCTCACAGAGTCCTGAAGCTGCAGATTGGATGGTGCCTCAGGAATCCTGCTGTGACTGCCTCCCTTATCTGCCCGCCCACCTTGTCCATAAATGTCCCTTTGTACATCTTAAAGTGGGTCACCTAGCCTCAGGGCTGAAGCATTTGATGTCTTCCTTTACTCTCATTCCTTCTGAAACCAGCTTTCGCTCTGGCCAGAAGTACTTCTTAGGACTGAAATGGCCTTTAAGTCTCTTAGATTCTCCTACTGCTTAGTGGGAGAACTATGGACAAACATCTCTCTGGATTTCTCTATCCTTCCCTATCTTGATTTCTATTCTTCCCAATCTTGATTTCCATTATGTTCTCAGGACCCCATGTCTTGAAAGGGCTGGCAAATCAATGTTTGTACTTCAGTGATTGCAAAGCACAAGGAGTTACACCTTCTTATAATATTCTTGTGTGTACACATGTATGTCTATGTTCTGAGTCAGGGTCTCTAGCTAACCTGGAACGCACCAGTGAGGGTAAGCTGGCTGATCAGTGAGCCCCAAGGAACAGCTTCTCTCTTGCTGTGAAGGTTTGAGGACTTGGCTCCAGTCTACAGAGCCCGCATCCAGAGCCAGGCATTGTGGTCATGCTTCTAATCTGAATGCTAGAAAGCTATCTGCCGATTAGTCAATAGTGAAACTCTAACTCCAGTCTAGATCTCCTTGGGAAGAAAACATACATCATTTCTGCTTTCCAATGCTTAGCTTAGATGAGTTTTCTTCAAGTAGACTCATAAAGAGGCCAGCATGGTGAGGGACCTACAGAATTGTGATTGTCTCATTCAGCAATCTTGTCTGACAGACAAGGAGACAGACCAAGGAGAGAACGGAAGCCTCCCTCAGCCAACTGTCTCTCAGGCCTGAGAGGAGATCCTAGAGTATGGCTTTCCTCACAGCACATTTTTACTGTGCTGTTTTCATGTGATAACTGAACCCATTCTCCAAGGAAGGAGGAGTCAGAGGTAGCAGCGTCCACAATTTATATGGGAAGCACCTCCCCATACACACCGTCACTCACTTTCCCCCTGCATCAAAGACTAGAACTAAAGAACCAAGAAGAAGCCAAGGAGCCCAGTGAGCCACCATTTCCTAGAGAACAGAAGAACAGGATGGCAGAGCAGGGAGAAAATGAAAGAGACACACAGAAAAAAAGGTACTCATGGGATGCTGTCCATAAGTGAAGAGTCGGGGTGCTTAATGGAGACATTGCCTCTCTCTTCGCAGGTCAGTCACTTCTGTGTAGACTACACCATCCAAGGTACCTTTCCTTTGATTTTATTTTTCTGGCCCTAACTCCCTTTAAGGACATAATGAACACTTAGTAATGCTTAGGGTATAACTCTGTGCTTAGTTCTTCCAACAAGTAGCTCAAATGGTAGAAGAAGGAGAGTTATATGTATTAAGTCACTTAGGTTCTAAGAGAGAGGGGGACATTGGCCTTTATGTTTACTCTGGACAGCTGAGATATGACAGCCTTTAATATTTTTTTCTGCTTTTTATGGAAGGATTCTGTGTTCCCTGTGTCAGTCAAAGTGGTGTGGAGGGAGGAGCACTTACCACAGGAGGGCTCTTCTGGTGGGGGTGGGTGGAACAGCTCTCAAAGGCTAATCTAAATTAATTCTAATCACTGGGACCTGACATGTTTCCCAGCTGTGATTAAGAATCTTCAAATCGATATGTTGTCTTGGATTACCGGGGGTTGTGTGCCATGTAATCGAAAATCCCTTTCTTGGTGGAGGAGAGAGAGAGAAAACATGACTCAATCACTATGGAAATCAGTCTGGCGGTTCCTCAGAAAACTGGACATGACACTTCCGGAGGACCCTGCTGTACCTCTCCTGGGAATATACCCAAAGGATTCCCCAGCATGCAATAAAGACACATGCTCCATTATGTTCATAGCAGCCTTATTTATAATAGCCAGAAGCTGGAAAGAACCCAGATGCCCCTCAAAGGAGGAATGGATACAGAAAATGTGGTATATTTACACAATGGAATACTACTCAGCAATTAGAAACAATGAATTCACAAAATTTTTAGGCAAATGGTTTGATCTGGAAAATATCATCCTAAGTGAGGTAACCCAGTCACAAAAGAATACACATGGAATGCAATCTCTGATAAGTGGATATTAATTAGCCCAGAAGCCCTGAATACCCAAGGCACAAATCGCATAACAAATGACTCCCATGAAGAAGTATGGAGAAGGTCCTGATCCTGGAAAGGATTGATCTAGCATTGGAGGGGAATATAAGGACAGAGAAAAAAAGGAAGGAGGTGATTGGAGAATGGATGGCGAGAAAACGGTTTATGGGACATATGGGGAGGGGGGATCTGGGAAAGGGGAAATCATTTGGAATGTAAACAAAGAATATAGAAAATAAAAATATTTTAAAAAAAGAAAGAAAACCAAGTTTAGAGTCATGGAGATAGATGGAGATATGATACAAGGAATATGAGAAATCTCTAGAAACTGGAATAGGCAAAGCAGTGGACTGCAGCTTCCAGAAAGGCATAGTTCTGCTGACATCTTGATTACAGATCAGGGAAGCCCATCTAAAACTTACATCCTTGATAACTATAGGATAAATGTGTGTTTTAAACAACTATGTCTTTGGCAATTTGTTACAATAATGAATGGATACATGGATACTGACTGATCACATAATGGCCTGTGCTGAATGGTTCATGTAAATATTTTGCTTAGTTCCTCCAAAATATTTTTTAATTAAAAATGTGTGTTCACATGTATGTGGGGGACATTGCTGACCTATTGTTCTATTCCTCTCTGCTCTAGTACATTGAGCTGGATTCTCTCACTGACACTGGGGCTAGTTTGATGGCCAGAAAGCCCAAGTGAGAATCCTGTCTCAGGGATGATGAGTTCAGGGGTGTCATATCCACACTAAGCTTTTGTGTGTAGGTGAGGGCTCTGACCCCAGGTTCTCATGCCTACATGGTGAGAGTTCTTACCCATGAGCCATCTCTCCAGTCCTCTTGAGTCTTACCTCTTCATTGCAGACATCATAGGCTGTTTGGAGAGATAAGTTAACGTCATGAGTCAAACAGGCATTGACCCAGGGACAGTATTTCTGTCCCTAATATAGCTGGACACTATGACATAAAAGCATTCTTTTTGACCCAACAGTTGCCGAGGAAGTTACTTTGTGCAAAATGCTTTGTGCTGTTTTGAGGAACACAGCTCACCCACAGAATGGAAACTGGTCCATCATTTCTAACTAAATAAAAAAACTCATCTGTATTTACCTTTGAATCAGACTGTGTCCGGGTACTCTATTTCCACTCACAGCATTTCTGAACTACCAGAAATACCTGAGTACCTAGGGAAACTTGGGGTTTTGTTCTCGGTACTTTACTTCAGCAAACTGGTCACATGAGGGAATGCCTGTCAAATTGTTTCTTGTGTTCCTACTTCTAAGACTAGTACCTGCAAAATTAACCATAGGGGATGAAAATTTTAATAGTAGAGTCTAGAAGATGAAACTTGAGCCGTCTGAACAATTTTTCCTCATATATGAAGACATATCTCAGAATACTTCAGTGGCAAAGAACACACCTCAGATCACAAAGTTAATAACAGTCTACCTTATGTCTTATGGCAAGTCTTCTACCAACCTGTTGAGTCAAGCCTACAGTGTCATAGTACCTGAATCAAGCCGGTGGCATCACAGAACCTGAATCAAGCCTGTGGTGTCACAGTACCTGAACCAAATGAACCCTATGGTATCACAGTACCACAGCAGAAACTTTAGCTTGCCTGTTGTTCTCATGCCATATAGATGTTTTAAACATTAGTAAAAATAAACAAAAATCCTTGAGGAATATATCACCAGAAGGAGAAAGGTAAGCATCGAACACGGGCATGGTTCTTCTGCAGAAGGTTAGTTTACTTCCGTGGGCAATGTGTCATCATCTCCATCCAGGGATGGCCCTTCTTCAGTTACAGCAGCACTGATATCATCCACAGCAGGATCACCCTCATCAATACTAAGACCAAGGTTGATCATCCTGGAGATCCTTTTAGCATGCAAGTGTCTGGGGGTCTTCACTAGACCAAGCTTGATCATTCTGTAGGTGCCGTAGCATGTGTCTAGGAATCTTCACTAGACCAAGTCTGATCGTCCTCTTAGCATGTGTTTGGGACTTCCAGACTGAAGGCAGAAGATGAGAGGCAGCTCATATACAAGGTAACCCGATCCTTCCCTCACCCGTCACTCTTGTCAGTCCCTGCCTTTTGCCTTGCCAGGGTTTATCTTCGAGTGTTACTTCCTGCCATGTAACCAACTGTTGGGTTGTCTCCAAGGGTTTGTACTTCATGCTTCTCTCCATGTCTGCTGTCCACTCATATGGCTTGTGATGACACAGCATGCGGGTACTGCCCATCAGTTGACAGAACCTCCTTTTCAACCCTTTTCTCCTTGTCACTCATAATTTTTCAGAGGTTTTCAAACCTTATCTTTTTCTCTCCATGTTTTTTTTCTCCTCCTCATCTTCCAGGCATACTGTTCCTTCTGTGCTAACTGATACTAAGTCTTGCCCTCAGATTCCTTCAGCTCTTGCACAGGATTGTTAGCAATGGGCTCAATCATACAAATCACTCTCAAGCTCCTTTTGGATGGGAAGTTGTAACTTAACATGGTCTGCTCTGCTGAAGTGATATCTCTGTTGGTTCAGATCTACTTAAACAGAAAATGCTTTTAAGTGTGCTTATTGACCTCTGATCCCTGCACCATCACACATGTATGCTTTAGCTAGCCACACAGGAAGTCATCCATGACCAGCCGGAAAGAGAAAGCCATGCATGTAATTGGATATGACACATCAGCTGAGAATCTCCTCAGGGAGAGGCAGGGAGCCAAGACTGATGGTGGTGTCAGAACTATCCAGAGAGAGCAGTGTTTCCACTCTCCAGAGAAAGGGATAGAGGGAGTGTTGAGGAATAGGGAAAGGGCAAGGAAGGGTGGGAGGCTTCCGCTGCAATAGGGAAGAAAGATGCATAGGAAGCATTTTAAGTAAGATTTTGAGGGGCGATTTGCCAGTCCTGCTGTGGCACATAGAGCATCACATGTGATCTAGTGGATTTATTTATTTTTGGCGTGTGTGTAGTATATACATGAATGGTATGCACTCGCGAGTATGCATGGATGCTGCCGTACACACATGAAGGCCATAGGAGGAATATGTGACTGCTGCTCTATCAACATCATACTCTCTTGAAACAATGTCAGTCTCTGAAGATGTACCAGGCTGGTGACCAGTAAGCCATAGCAATCCTCCTGCATCTGTCCCATCCCACAGCACTGGGGTTGCAGGCATATGTGTGGTCACCCCTGATGTCTTGTATGGATGCTGGAATTTAGACTTCCTGTGCTTGCACAGAAAATGCTGAATAGTCTGAACCATTTCCTCAACCCTCATTCAAAAAAAATAATTTTGGTAAGAAACCCACAGCATAAGACACTAAGTTTACCATCTAAAAGAGTGTATTTCAGCAACACAAAGCATATTTATATTGTACTGACATTTATATTATCTTGGTCTATTATATTAGCTGACATTTATATTATCAAGTTCTGGAATATTCTGTCTTTGTAGTGGATACTGTCAACCTGTGTTTGTCTTTTCGGATTTGCCTACTTGGGAAATTTTATTCAAATGGCTACAGAATCATGTCGTAGAAATGTGCCTGTCTTCTTCCACTCCACACCATCTTCTCAGGCGTGTCCTTTGGCAGCAAGTGTGAAGACCCACAACTGGACATGAAAGAGAAGCCGATTAAAGCTTGTGTTTAGGCTCAGACACATGTTTAAACTTGATTAGTGGATATTTATTTTACAAAGTGACACTGTGGCATGCTATGTCACATGTTTTAACAGTTCCCTCTCTTCATTGTCCCTTCCTGTCCCCTGTCATCGCTCTGCGTGCACGTGTGTGTGTGTGTGTGTGTGTGTGTGTGTGTGTGTGTGTGATACCAAAGGTCCATATGCAGGAGAAAGCAGGCAGTACCTATTTCCATGGGCCTGCATTTCATTCCTTAGCATAATGCTCTTCAGCTCCATTCACTTTCCTGACAGTGATATGATTTGGTCTTTATGGGTGCATGTAGGGTGTGCCCCGGCTCTTTCTTCACGTTTCCATGCATGGATACCTCAGCTGGTCCCTCATTTTGGCTGCAGTAAACATGGACGAGCTGATATAGTGCCCACTTTTGCCACAAAGGGAGAAGCACTGATTGACAGACAGAGCCTTCCACTAAAGTTGGAGTCCTCAGACACCTTCAAAGGGAACAGAAAATGGTAGGATGTGCAGGGATGGCTGCGGGGCAGCAGTGAATTAAGGTGCATTGCTTTCACTACTAATGCTGCATATTTCTCTACATTCCTGAAACAGATTTATATTTTTAGTTTTTTTTAAAACCAGAAAACACAGGCAGTGTTTTCACAGAAATCACTGTACAGTGATTTCAAATCCAATCAATGATGGCAATGCATGGCCATCCAATAAAAGATATCTAAAACTGGCCGTGCATAGGTAGAGGTCCCGTGGCTGAATAACAGATGCACAGAACAGGACTGGTTGCTGCTCTAGGATGATTTGGGATTAAGGATTGGGCTTAATAAAGCCTTAGTGTGTGTCTCAGTGCTGGATTTTAGTGGAGAGTAGAGTCAGATGTTAAATGTGTCTGTATAAATGAAACTTACTGAAAGAAAAGCAGAGAGATGTTGAAGGCAGGGGAAAAAAAAGACTCTAACAATATCAAGAAAAACAAGAGAAGACTCAGGACTGCCTCCATGTCTAAAGACCTGTCACTCAAGCATGAGGGCCTGGATTCATTTCCTAGCACTCACACAGAAGGAGGGTGCAGTGTCCATAGCTCCAGCATGGAGGGTGTGCAGAAAATAGACTTCAGCACAGAGTGGGGTTCTGTTCAGTTAGAGACACTGCCTCAAAAACAAGATGGAGAGTGACAGGTGACAACACCCAGTGCAGCCTGTGACCTCCACAGAAATGCACATGCACGTGTACTGCTTACATGTGTGTGCACATACATGTACACACCACCATTCACACCTCCCTCCTCCCTCTCTCTCTCACACGCAGTCATTAAGAAAGCACAGAGGCTTGAAGAAGGACATCCTTTGAGAGAGAATTTTGGTGAAAACTTGACACCATTATGGGTCCCTTTGGAGGAGAAACAACTGAATGAGGGAAGATGTGTAGGAGGCGCCGGGAGGCTGCGCCTCCCCACTGTAAGCTGACTGCTTAGAACACCCCCATGCTGCTGAACACCAGTTCGCTCCAATGTGAGGAGGTTCGAAGCCAGTTCAGGATGGAGCCACTGTTCCGAGTCCCACTAGGCGAGCGGTGTCTCCGTTTTGTAGAGTTTCCCAAGCGTGTTCTTCCTGTGTTGTCAGGATGATAAATTCTGGGGGAGACGGTGAGAAGACAAAGCTGTGGTTTTCTGAAGCGAAGGAGAAGCTGCTCACGGAGTTATGTAACATTGGCGTTTTTTCAGGGGATCCTCCTCAGCAGGAAAGAAGGATGAAATGACATCATCACAGTAAATGGATAGAGCTGGAGACCACCACGGAAAGGGAAGTGAGTCTCCACCAAAGAAACGCCTTGTGTTTCTTCTCATAGGCAGACTCTGTATTTAAAACATGCGCACCTTCACACGTACTCACACAGGCCTGGCCAGTGGAAGGAGGACTCTGTGGAGGAGGGAACGAGCAAGGGAATGAGGGGAAAAGGGAGGGTAATGGGGGTGGGTGGGCCAGGAGCAAAGGATGCACACGTGTGAAAACACCATAGTGAAACCCACTCGTGTGGACAATGACTGTATGCTAATTAAAAGGAAGAACACGTGGCCTCAAATATTCAGCCGGAGATGGGACTCAATCTCTCCCTGCGGATGCTCAGATAAAAATTATGCAAAGTGGAAAGAATGTAAGAGCCAGAGGAGAGACAGGGAGGCACTGAGAAGCCACCTTCCAGACATGAGAGGGCGGCTGCATACACACTCACAGCAGCTGCGGTTAGCCACACAAGATGGAGACAGCCGGAACTCCAGCATGGACAGAGGCTCATCTCTACCTGAGGAGCTGTCCTCAGTTGATAGCTATTGAGAGCAACTTTTCTGTGGGTGTTTTCTGGGCCACTGGTGGGTTCCCAAGGCAGGGAGGAATTTCTTTATGGCAATAACCAAAGTCAGTGGATTATTCTTTTTTGTACAAAAAGGCCATGAAGTTGGGAGGGGGAGGGGTGAGGGAGCCGCAGGAGTGGAGAGGATTTGGGGTGGTTGGATAGGATTAAGATACATTGTATATATGTATGAAACATTTCTTAAGATTTATTTTTATGTGTATGTGGGTGTCTGTGTGATTTCATTCTCATTCTCTCTGTCTCTCTCTCTCTCAGTTTGTGTGTTTGTGTGTGTGTGTGTGTGTGTGTGTGTGTACCAGAAGATGGCATCAGAACCCTTGGAGCTGGAGTTACAGGTGGTTATGAGCTGCCTGATGCAGGTGCTGGGAAGCGAATCTGGAACCTCTGGGAGAGTGGAAAATGCTGTTGGCTGCTGATCCATCTCTCCAGCCCTTTGCATGCATGAAATTAGCAAAGAATCACTAAGAAACATTATTCAGAAAAAAAAGAAAGAAAGAAAAAGAAAATAAGGAATAAAGAAAAGGAGACAGTCAGATGCTTTTACTAGCTGCTTGATAGCCACTAACTACTCAATTTGTGAGAAATCATATCTTAATTTATAAACAAGACCAGAACTACACTGACTATGAAAGAATCACATTATTAATGTAAACATTACATTCTGCTTTCCTTGTTGATAATCGAGTTCTGGTTTGAGATACATATCCCATTCATTTATTGATTCTCAGAATTATTTAGAGTGCTTCTTCTGCACGAAGATACTGTGTGTGTTTTTTTAAAGTAGGCGTGGCCTGTTCTCACAGAGGTGATAACGCCACCAACAGCCATACAACCATCTATACATGATTACGTCCAGACAGGAAATTCTGTGTAGACAAATGGACTGGAATATCACCTACATGTGTGCTCACTGCAGCCCCTTCATGGGCATCACTTGGGAGGACAATTCTGATTAGGTTTCTGCTTTCTGTCCCTTGGCAATTAATTTTCTGTTGTAATGGTTATGGAAAAGGTAGGAGTGTATCTTCCAGAGTTGTTTTTGTTTAGCCATACTGGTTTCTGAGCACGTGTGAGCTTGGAAGAACATCTGTGAAAGCTCACGGAACACGTAGCACTGGGAGCTATAGAGCACGCAGAAACTTCCCATAGTGCAGTGCGCCCAGGGAAAAAGCTTTCCCAAGGTGCACCACAGCAGAGGAGGCGGGGCTCTGTTCCTTAGCTCAGAGAGCAGCTGTGTGTGTGTGGTTCAGGTAGAGCTAGTTGGAGACTGTGGCTACTCAGCTACCAGGTGTAATGCTGCCCTTTTCCTGGTTAACTCGCTTCCTCCCTTTTTCACATCCAAGTCGTTCTTCCTTGTTTTTATTCTTCTATCTTCTCCTTTATCCCTCTGTGGCTTTCTTTCCTTTGCAAACCTTTTCGTTCTCATTTTCCTCCCCTCTCCCTTTTTCCATCCTTGTTGTCTCTTTCCCCGTTCCTTTCCTTCTTTGGTCTGTAATTTTACCTCTCTACTTACCTTGTTCAAGGTGACTGCCTCTGCACTGTAAATATGGTGTTTACCTTCTCTGACCCTATTACCATTAGGTTCACCTTACCGACTGTGCCCAATGCCAGGTTAGCTTCAGTTTGCCTTTCCTACACAGCAGTGAGGAAGACAGGATACCACAAACTCTTTGCATGAGAAACTCCTCACTCCCAAATGCAGGACAGGAGCCAGTCAATGGTTGAGGACTTGAAGAATATCAAATGCAAGAATAAACACTATAAACCTGGAGTGCAGCAGGAGGGTGTGGAGCCGTCTTTACATGAGCATACTCTTGGGAACATTTATTTTTTGACTTCAGTCTGACCACGAGGGATGATGGCCTGATCTGATCCCCTTCCTGTTCTTGTTTGCACAGCTTCCAGACTTTGCCTTGGAGCAGAATCATAATATTCCAAGGGAGCATGCATGCTCTGCAGTGTCTGAGCCCAACCAAACACATTTTTGTCTTCATTGAACCTGCTGCGGCATGATCACTTTGGAAGCCCGGGAAACCCTGTGTGCCCTCCAGACTCTCTTTGTTCTGGGCTCCATATTCTCTTGACTATCTCTGGCTCATGCTATCACCCCATTTCCTTTCTGGTGCCATATCCTTCCCCTGACACCCCCCACCCCCACCCCAAGGACTCTGGTTCTGACCTGGTCAACTTCCTCCTGTCATTCTGGTCACAAATGGTCTCTTATCAAGACCAAGACCTCCAGTCATTCATTCATGTGGTTATGCATATAGTCTTCATGTATAGCGTGACACCTTGGAGTAACTGATGGAAAATTTTCATACACATGACACAATCTTTAATATACCCAGCACAGTCTTTCATACACATGACATGGTCTTTATTTTATTTAATTTTAAGTGATTTCTCGGCAATTGGAGACTCATCCTTGGTCTTTTTTTTTTTTTTTTTTTTTTTTTTTTTTGGTTTTCTGAGACAGGGTTTCTCTGTGTAGTCCTGGCTGTCCTGGAATCCACTCTGTAGACCAGGCTGGCCTCAAACTCAGAAATCCACCTGCCTCTGCCTCCCAAGTGCTGGGATTACAGGCATGCGTCACCACGCCCGGCTTCATCCTTGGTCTTTGCAGGAGTCTGTCCTATCAACTCAATTTTCCAACAGAGACCCCTAACCTTGTCCCCACACTGCAGCATTAGGGTTGTATTTATTTCCTCCTTAAGCCTATTATTTGCTGCGATGAGGCTGCTTGTTTGCTTATTTACGTCACCAAGATCCCAGCCAAGAATACCTCCATCACCATAGCAACTGTAGGTAACAGGAAGGACTTTCTGAATAAAACAAACCGAATGACATTGAGTCATTGAGCCAATTTCATTCATTATTTTCCCATGCCATGGTTCTGTCGATGCCTCCGGCCTGGAGCAATCCAGACAAGGCTTCCATCTGTATTCAAATTTCTCCATGCCTACCATCCTCTCTTCCATTTGCTCCTTGTCTATTTTGATAGAAATCAATGGTCACCTTGTCTTGCCCTGCATTTCAAATAGTGAATCGGCTCTCCAATCTCCCTACCCCATTGACACAGAGGTTAGCGTCTTGGGAAAGTTTGTCCTCAGGGCACAATGTACTTAGGAGAAGGTTTTCCTTCTAATTGGTTGGATCTTCTCGTCGAGACTCCCTTATTCCTCACTTCTAGGGATGTGCAAGGCTTCACAGAAACACCCCCAACAATGACATTTTGCTTTATTACCTGTGAGAGAAGGAGACACAAGGTGCGGGCACAGCAATATGAGTCCAGTAACCCGAGTCACCTCTTCAAATAAAACAAAAATAAAATGACCTAGCAGCCAGTAAATGGGCTCTTTGTTCTGACAAGCAAGAGTCCTCTTCAGCAATTTATGTTGGACACTAGATAAATGGACCTAGTAGTTTTATAAATGGATTAGAGTTTTTATTTAATTTTTTTTTAAGCAGGAAGGGGTTGTTTCGCAGCATCATCCTCAGGGTGGTGCATCTGTGCTAGAGATATAAGGTTGCAGCTTGCAGGACTGTGGTGTTCTGTAAACTAATCTTTCTTGCTGCATGTGGTGGACTCTATCTGCCATCCCAGTGTTTCTACAGCACCATGGGAGGAGGAGACAGGAGAATCTTTACATCTTACCAAAGAACCTGTTTCAAACAGAGTTAGGTGAGGACTGACACCCGGATTTATCTGTGACCTCCATATGAGTACCACTCTATGTACCTGAAACACCCACACCCATCACATATGCACTCATATAGTGCAGTAAAGCCCGGGTTACAGTGATGCCTCTGAAATCTGAGACAGAGGGAGCTCAAGGGCTTTGTCTTTCGGGTGAGGCACCTGCACCAGCTTGTGGTTCTTCCCAGGTCCTGTGCCTATGGACTTGCAGTCTGAGATCTTTGTCTGGCCCTGGGGATGGGTAGAGTGTTTTCCCTTTAACAGGGCTGTTATGTGGACACTTTATTTTCTGCTTTCAACACTAGCCAGCGGTGTGCCCTTGTGGTGTGATGGATTTGAGAGGAAGGTTCTCAACTTGAGGAAGAGCAATATAAAGTGTCCGTGTCCATTAGACCATCTTGGATTTGCTTGGTGCTGACATTCCCCTGGGAGCTGTACTGTACATAATTCTTTCTGTACTTTAGTATTTTATTTTGTCTTAGTCTTTATTTTTTTTTTTTTGAGACAGGGTCTCATGTATAGCAGGATGGCCTCCAATTCACTACATAGCTGCAGATGGCCTTGAACTTCTGACCCTCCTACCTCTACATCTCAAGAACTGGGATTACGGGTATTCACTACTGCACCCAGTAGATGCTGTGCTGGTTAATCAAATCCAGGGTTTCTTATATGTAAGCACAAACTCTACTAACAGAGCTTTAATCTCAGCTCTACTTTGATCCCTTTTTACCTTACTAGTTGGTTTACCTCTTACAAAGTCAAGACCAATTTATAAACTCTCTGGGTCAGCAAATATCTTAGACTATTAGTCAAAGAAATATCTTGGCTGGCTCTGTTTCCTTGTTTCTGGTTGATGGTGCCAAAACAGGGGAGATGATTTTCACTGCAGATGCTTTCTCTTTAGCTCCAGGAACTAAGAAGGACATTGACCTGTTTCTTATCATTGAAGGTACAAAAAATACATCACAAGCATCTTGCAGTCAGCTACTGAGGTCGAAGCTGGCTCATTCTGCTCAGTCTTCAAATGGGCACATCAGTTTAAGAGCTCACAAACTTTACAGACCTCCCCCCTGACCTCCCAACTTCCTTTCCTCCCCTTTGAGTTGCTTCCTGCTAAGAGTCATGACTGCTACTTGAAATCACATTGAGTTGGTTTTGTTTTTAGTTTTTTTTTTTTAACCAATTGAAGCACTTAAGAATTCAGAGTTGGACTCTGTGGCCAGATGGCCAAGATTCCAACCCATTTCTCTAATTTGCAAACATCATTTTTGTTCCCTGGGACCTAGATTCTTCATCTTAATGATGTTGATAATGGCTCCTCTCAGGAGGTTGTTGGAGCACTCATCCACATAATGTACAGAGCATAGCATCTCATTAAGAAAGACCAGACATTTCTCTTTTTCCACTTCACTTTTAATGATTATACCAACACCTCAGGAAAACCAGGTTATATATTAAAAACTAAAACTATTTTCCAAAATTCTTAAAACTTCTGTTATCCAAAATTCCTCCTACACTTAAACATCACAGAGGTAAAAAAAAAAAAAAAATTACAAAGAAATGTTAAGAATGCAGCCAAGGAACGGAGAAGATAGCTCAGCGGCTAAAGTCCTCCTGGGCAAGTGTGAGGACCAGAATTCTGATTCTACCAAGCTCAAGTGTGTCAGCCAACTGCACTTCAGTCTCCATGGAAAAGACAAGGGATCCCCAAAGTGAGCAAGCTAGCAAAGTGAGCCCTAAGAGAGACTTCTGGGATTGATTCAAAGACAATTGATCAATTGATTCATCCAAATCAATCAGTAAGGTGGAGAACAATTGAAGATGATTTCTGACATCAACCTCAGGCCTCTACATACATTCATACACAAGTATATTGTCATATATGCCTACACACATGTAAACAATGCAAGAAAAATACATACATGAGAAATAAAAAAGATTTACATGGAAATATTTCTGATAAAATTAAAGAAATATATAGAAAAACATGTTAAAATTAAAGATTATCATGGAAATTATATAGATAAAATGAGAGGCATAAAGATAATTCTAAGTTGTTTGAAGGTAGAATTATAAACACTTTCAGAAATATTTTCCATGTAAATCTTTAAGTTTATCTGAAAATGTTTATAATTCCACTTTCAATCAACTTAGGAATACTTTTATGCCTTCCATTTATTATATCTATATAAAATTTTCCATGATAATCTTTAATTCTAACATGTTTTTCTACATTTTTCTACAATTTTATCAGAAATATTTTCCATGTAAGTCTTAAATTTTATCATAAAATGGTTTTATCCCATATTTCAATTAATTTAGCAATGTTTTACATGTCTACCACTTTACTCTTTAATTTTCCATGAAAATTGTAATTTGTAACATGTTTATCTGAAATATTTTCTATGTAAATCTTTAGTTTTATCATAAAGTGTTTTTACATCCCTTTTCAATAAATAAAAAGAAAGAAAGAAAGAAAGAAAGAAAGAAAGAAAGAAAGAAAGAAAGAAAGAAAGAAAGAAAGAAGACAGAATCGTCAAAACTCTATTTAGAGACAGCAGGTAGGGTCAGCATCTACTTTGCTCAAGCTAAGATAGAATGGGTTGATCTTCAGAGAGTATCAGAGCCCCTCCTGAGTCATGAACTCTGCATGCTCCTTTCTTCTGATGATAGTGGACCAACATGTTAAGTCCTCCACACTGACTTAATGGAAAAACAGGGCTCACTGAAGGAGCTCTGTTCACCGTTCTGATCAACTAGGATCTGGGGTGACCTGCATCTAAAATGGAATCTTGGATTCTTGGAGCAATCCATGTATGAGCTGATGTGGGTTGGGAGTTAGTGCGACACATGCAAAACCAGCACAGGGTTGCT